>NC_091329.1:29857417-29973148 GCF_038502225.1 Cherax quadricarinatus | reverse complement strand
AAGGAGGATTAAATGTGTGTTTCTTAAATGGGAGGTTTTGTGCAAAGGTGTGAGTGGAGGGCAGCTGGGAAAAGTACATGATAGATTGGGTAAGTTGTATGGTGGTGTGGAGTTGAGGGAATGTGAAACTGTTTTGAGGGCTTTGATGTTGGTTAGAGAACCCAGGAAAATTCGAGTAGGGGTTTTGTGTAGGCTGCTTGCAGACAGGATTGTTGTACCAGTTGAGGGATTGTTCCCCATGTATGCATGGAAGAGTATTTGGTATAGGTTTAGCAAGTTGAAGTTAAAGCCTAGGGTAAGGGAGGTAACGTATCGTGTTTTGCATGGCATATTACCGTCGGTGGAGGTACTAAGAACCAGAGGGGTAATTGTGGGCAGAAGGTGTGGAATCTGTGGGGAGGATGAGACGGCGTTCCATGCAGTATACTTTTGTGGGGGACTGGAGGGTGTTAGGTATTGGTTAAGTAGGGTTGTACAGGAGGTGGGGGGCCGAGGGGTGTCGGTTCTGCGTGCACTAAGCCTAGATGTGGGAGGGTTCGATGAGAGTGTTATAAGAGCTTTGGATTATATAATAGTGGATTATATATATATATATATCGTGGGTGATGAGGGGGAGGGGGGATTGTGAGGTGCGGAGGCGGGTACTAGCGGTAACGGTTTATCGTACGATGTGTCGTAATAGAGAACTGTATGGGAGGAGGTGGGAGAAGGATTTTTCGGAAGGGTATAGAATGTTAACGTTAGGGTTTCTCATCAATCTACGACTTGGGCTGAGTGAGTAAGGGGGGGGGTTTGGGGATTACCTACGAGAAGGGGGACTTCAGGGGGCCGTCGGGCAAAATCTGTAACTCTGTTGTTTACTGTCCGATTTTCTCCAGTTTTGGTACACAAGACAAAGTCGTTTCACTCTTTCTTGAAAATATTTATCAAAAATATAACTCAAACAACAACTGAGAAATGACTGATTTACTGAAAATGCCATAGTGTTCAATTTTTCTCCTATATGGGACTACGTAAGGTTGTTTGGACACTTGGTGCCGAGAGAACAATGCTTATTCTTATTTTCTGTGACTCCTTTTCTTTAAATGAACGTATCTTTATTTCACCAAAAAAAATAAAGTTTGTTAGTTCCTGGAATATTGCAAAAACATCTGCCCTTTACTCCCACATAACTCCCAAAGTATTTGGAATATTTCCAAAATTTGGTCACAGAAAAAAAGAGAAATCATTATTCTACAACTTTTGTGAGTATTATATTCAATTTAATTCAGTAATAAAGGGAGATTTTTGAACAATTTTTGAATAAGTTACTTCCGAGATATCGGCCGAGAGCGCCGGCCGGCCCCCGTCTCAAAAAAAAAAAAAAAAATAGCGAAAATCGCGTTTGTTTGGGTGTATTTCTTAGTAAACTGATGTTCTAGTGCAGTTATCCTCTTCAAAACACCGTTTTCTCTTACTCAGAGACGACAGGGTGACCAGTTACACTTTTATATCGAAATATTCCCGATAATCTCTGGGCCATATTATGGCCTATTTTATTCAGTCTAGAGTATATAACATGTTTTTATGTTATTTAGAGTGTTTATTATATCATATTAGATCAATTCTGATAGACAAATAAGCCGTAGAGTTGATATATAAGCTGATATAAGCGTAATAATGGGCGATTCCTGGCTGGCACCTCGAGCGCTGGAACACTGCCGAGCGTTCCCATCTGGTTCCCGGGTGTCACTAAGTCTGCGGATAAGTCCCGCCTACTGTTTTATGATGCCAAATAGTCAGTTATTATATTAGAAAGAATAATGCAAGAAAAGGCGATAAAAAACAAGGAAACAACTCCGAAAAATATATGGGCCGTGAGCAGACTCGGTACCAACATCGCCGTCACCATACCTGATATAAATGACTATAATTTCTTGTAGAAACGTCGTAGAACATTCATTCTGGGACCATTGTGTTGCCAAAGAGTTGAGCTATTTTTCAGTATATATAACTCAATTTCCATATTTTTTCGATTTTTCGGAGAGCGCGCGCGGAAATTTGCCCTACCGCCCCCTTCAGGGGGACACAGCGGGGTTGCCTCCTGGGGAGGGGTGAGAGTAAGGTGTATGTGGGTATATGAAGGTGTAGATGTGTGGCATAAGTGTATGTAGCATGCAAGTGGGCACAGAAAGCAAAGGTGATATCAAGTAATTACATAGTAACGAATGGAGAATTCTGTGTTTGATGTGTCAGGATGGATAATGAGAACCTTCAAAACTAGGGAGGCCAAGCCCATGATGACACTCTTCAGGTCCCTTGTTCTATCTAGGCTGGAATATTGCTGCACACTAACAGCACCTTTCATGGCAGGTGAAATTGCCGACCTAGAAAATGTACAGAGAACTTTCATGGCGCGCATAACGGAGATAAAACACCTCAATTACTGGGAGCACTTGAGGTTCCTAAACCTGTATTCCCTGGAACGCAGGAGGGAGAGATACATGATTATATACACCTGGAAAATCCTAGAGGGACTAGTACCGAACTTGCACACGAAAATCACTCACTACGAAAGCAAAAGACTTGGAAGACGATGCACCATCCCCCCAATGAAAAGCAGGGGTGTCACTAGCACGTTAAGAGACCATACAATAAGTGTCAGGGGTCTGAGACTGTTCAACTGCCTCCCAGCACACATAAGGGGGATTACCAACAGACCCCTGGCAGTCTTCAAGCTGGCACTGGACAAGCACCTAAAGTCAGTTCCTGATCAGCCGGGCTGTGGCTCGTACGTTGGTTTGCATGCAGCCAGCAGCAATAGCCTGGTTGATCAGGCTCTGATCCACCAGGAGGCCTGGTCACAGACCGGGCCGCGGGGGCGTTGACCCCCGGAACTCTCTCCAGGTAAACTCCAGGTAAACTCAGGGTCGTCATGACCTTCTTCATGTATTAAGTGTGAATGGTGTCAAGATTATAGGTATAAGACCGTGAAGAGCTTTTGGGCTTATGTAGAGTGTGCGTTTATAGCCTTTATTGGGCATATTTCATGTGCGATAATCGTATCACAATGAGAGGTTATTTAAATTATGTTGTTTGTGTTTAGTGTTGGGGTTTTTAGCGAGTGTACTGACTTTATTTTAGCATTATATAATGTGCTCATCCAGTTGATGAGAGATGGAAAGCTAATGACTTCCATCAATTTGTAATGCCTCGTTAAAATTTTGTAATGGGAGAGTATGGTTTAGTCTCTGACTTTATACAATGTGCTCAGCCGGTGGAAGAGGCTGTATTAATATTTAGTAATATTTATTAATATTTATTTAGCATAAGTTTCTATTCTATTCTATTTGATTCGCCGGTAATCCCGGCCCGGGTCTCTTCCATTTTGGTGACCCGGCATTGGCTCCCCGGGTAGGGAAGTGACATTTATCGTTACTTGCACCTGTGTAGCAGGTCTTCAGCAGAAAGGGGGGGGTACCTCACCGGCCCTATGGCCAGATGACGTACCAAACGTTAGTGTGCACTAACAGTGGCTGGTGTGCAGTGCAATGGAGGCCCAAAGCAGGCCCTCACAGCAACTTCAGCGGGGGGGGGCGCATGAAGTGTAAGGACTGGAAGTAAGGTTTCCAAGTCCCTGACAGCTAAGTACACAAGATGTGCTGCCTCATCCTCTCGGATCTGCCCTACTGGGGTCATTGGGAAGTGTCTATGGCGAAGGGGCATCGTAGCCGGGCAGTCTAACAGGTAGTGCACCAAGGGCTGCAGAACCATTCGGTCACAATGGGCACAGAGCTCCTCTCGTGCCCGTTCAACAATACGTGCAGTGGTGGGATACCCTAACCGTAGGCGGTGGATATGCACCCTCAGTTCCCTGGACTGTGTCCGAATACTTGGAGGGGGCACCCTGTGGGTCGCCCTGACATACCAACAGAGGCTCCGTGAATCCCCAGGGTCAGGGAATGGGCGCCTGGCCGCACCAGCAGCCCACAGCGCAATCTGGCTGAGGCTGATGGAGATCGCAGCACGTGGCTGTGCCTCGAGGGTTGCAGTCCTAGCAGCCTCATCTGCAGCATCATTGCCAGGGATACCCACATGGCTCGGGATCCAGTTGATGGTAGCCCTGCGACCCTGGCCCATGAGAGTCTGAAGGTCACCCCGGATGGATGTGATTAAGTGTATGTTGTCCTTTGGCTCTCTGTGCATAAGCGCTTGGATCGCTGCCTTGGAATCAACGTGGATAATGGCGGGATACTGATGGTCTGAAAGAGCATGCCGCAGAGCTTGTTGGATGGCAAAGAGTTCGGCCTGGAGGATGGTGCAATGGTCTGGGAGGCGCCAACCTGCTGTCAGATTGCTGTGGAACATCCCAGCAGCTGTGCGGCCTGCCACTGGGTCTCTGGAGCCATCAGTGTAATATGGCACACACCCTGGGCCTTCCGCACCCACAATGCTAGCCGAGGCAAGGTGGTGCAGAATGTCCCGGGTGCAATGCCTCTTGCTGTCTGGTAGGGTTGTCCAGCGCACCGCAAACAGCTCTGGTGCCCAAGGGGGTGGCACCATGTAGTTCGCTGCCAGTCTGTCGCAGCCTCCAGCCTGGAGCAATGTCATGGGCAAGAGCTTCTGTGTGGCATCTGCTACCGACCACATCCATCGGCGGCCGGGATGCAGTGGAATGACCTGTCCCTGGCAGACCTGTAAATCTCTCATCAGTTTGTCAGCCCCTGGGAGTCGGAGATACTTTACAATCCTCCTGGCAGCTACCAGTTGGATCCTGTCTTCAAGAGGCTGTAGCTGCACCTCAAGGTTCAGAGCCACTGCATTGGCCCACCTAGGAGCCCCCAGCATGGCCCGTACAGCTGTGTTCTGGATGACACAGAGGGATTTGATGTTTGTGGGTCTGGCGTGAACCAGAGCAAGTGCCCCATAGTCAACGAGGGAACGTATTGCCTGGATGTAGAACAGCCTCATGACCTCGAGGCTGGCCCCAACCCTAGGGTTGGCCATGGCACTCAATGCCCTGACCCTCTGCAGAGCCCTCTCTTTAATGTGGCACACATGTTTCTGGAAGGTGAGGTGCCTGTCAATGAAGATGCCAAGGTACCTATAACTGTGAACCCACTCCAGGTCGATGCCCAGGACCCGCAGCCTCTGACTGGGCACCTTGGTGCGAAGGATCATGGCTTTGGATTTCGCCGCAGATATCTTGAGTCCCAAGTGACGGCAGGTGGAAGCCAGCAGATCGAGGTCCTCCTGGGCACGCTGCAAAAGCCGGCGCTTCCTAGGTACGACAAGTGCCAGGTCATCGGCATAGCTGAGGAGGATGGTGCCTCTGGAGAAAGGCAGGCACACCAGCTGGTGCATCAGTACATTGAACAGGGTGGGACTAAGCACCCCGCCCTGTGGAGTGCCATTGTCCAGGGTCTTGAGAGAAGAGGCATGCCCCTGGAAGCGTACCCGGGCCCGCCTGTCCTGGAGATAGGAACGAAGCCATGAAAGCAGCCTGCCTTTAATCCCACTGCGGGCCAAGAGTGATAGGATGGCAGGTGCACTGGTTAGCTCAAAAGCTTTCTCGACGTCAAGAAAGACAACAATGTGGGCTTGGGCGTCCGACCCAATGCCGGTCAGTAGAGTGGTAAGGCTTTCGAAAGTGCCCACTCCTCTGGGGAAGCCATAGAGGTGTTTATGAGGAGGGCCAAGCTTCCACCTCAGGCGCTCCAACACCATCCTTTCAGACACCTTCGAGATGCAACTGGTGAGGAAGATGGGTCTCACACTGCCAGGATCCCCAGGCTTAGGAATCGGTATGATGTCAGCCTCCTTCCATACGACAGGGAGTTTGCCAGCTCTCCAAGTCTGGTTGATGACCCCCAGTACAGCTGAATGTCCAGAATGGCCAGACCGAGTGATCATGCCATAGGTGATACCATCATGCCCCTGTGCAGTGTCTCGATGAGATGTGAAGGCTGCCTGGAGCTCCTGGTCGGTGAAGTCTTCATCCGTGATGTCCTTAGCCTGGCATGCTGCTTGGATCACCATCACCCTTCTAGGAAGGAGGGTGGCTTGGAGGTCCTGGAGATCCTGAGGCAGTTGAGCCATGGCTGCTCTGGAGGTGAATAGGTCCACCAGACGCTCTGCCTCCATTGCGGGGTCTGGGTGCAACCGAGCCACACTGCGACGCTGCCCAGTGGCCAATCGTAACTTGGTCCAAATCTCAGATAAGGTGGAGGAGTAGCTGAAGGAGGCACACCACTCGAACCATTTAGCCTGCCGGACCCTGTGTGAGACATGGCGTGCATGCCGCACCACTTCCCTGAGCAGACGCATGGACTCAACCGTGGGATTACGCCTGTGCATCTTGCGTACAACATTGATGCGGTGGCTGCATTTGACGTGACAAATCTGTGAGTGTCTCCTGAAACAGGAAGACATCAACCTCATCCTGAACTGCAGCTTCAATCACTAAGTGAATTTTCCTCTGCAGCCCAAAAATGTTCCACTGGAGGATCTTCAAGGGCCGCAGAGGTGGCTCACTGCTTCCATCTCTGCCTGGGACTCGTCGTCCGTTGTTGGTGACTCCGGGGCCTCCTCCATCACAGACTGGAAGGACTCCTGGATGATGGCTTGAAGTTCCATTGAGTCTTTCCTGTCCAGTAGGACCATGCCCAGCATCCATGACAGGAGCTGCCTGCAGGCGCCCCTGTCCTCTGCCGACGGCAGCAGGCGACAGAGGAGCGCTGAGATGACCCCGATGGTTTTCTTCAGTCGATCCGGAAAGGATTCAACCATTACCTCTGCAGGCATTGAGCTGGACGACCCGTCGAGTCGGGGCTGGGTCACAGGGTATGTCTGGGTGGCTGTGGAGACTGCAGCAGCATAAGCTGGGTGCACCCTGGGCCCGGCATGAGTGGCCATGGGCTTCCAAGTCCCCTGGAGGGGTACCTCTGCCTGACTCTGGCCGCTCACAGTAGGGGCCTGCCATTGGGAAGAGGCCTGCTGGCGGTATGGCAAGGAATGTTGGTGCCCAGCTGGGACCTGCTGGGCAGTGTGCCTGGCCTGTGGCTGTTTTTCCCGATGATTCTGTTTTCTTGGCCACCTTGCCATCTGACCCCGCAGTTGACCGCACTGCTGCAAACCAGTGTCTGCCCCCTGATGCCTCCGCTGGGAGCCCAGTGCTGAAAACTTGCTGGTATTGCCCTCCTGCGGTATCCGGGGAACCGTGATTGGAGCCCATTCTGACTGTTGCTGGGCAGTTCCAAGGCTGGGTGACGTCAGGGCTGTTGGGTCGTTCCGATGACGAACCTGTGGCCAGTGCTGCACCATCACAGGACAGCTCCGGTTCCAGGCATGGTGCCTCTTTGAGCAGTTGGCACACTTGGGCTCTGGCCGAAGGGCTTCGCCAGTTGGCTGTTTGAGGATTGCAATGCAGTCCTTCGAGTCGTGTGCCTTGCTGCACACACCACACAGGTGGCTGCAATGTGATTGAACCCCTGGCAGTTGAAGCATTGTACTGGGCCTGACAGGTATTTTCGGGTCTTGAATCTTCCCCAGACCCCAAGGTCCAGGTGCGTGGGAAGTGGACCTTTGTGGTGGATCAGCACCTGGCAGGTGGGCACCTTGTTCACCGTTGCAGTGAGTCGCTCCGTCTTGACAATATTGGGCACTTCCAAAATGGGGTCCAGTGGGAGGGGCACAGGGACGTGTAAAAGCACCCCCTTGTACACCTTCTCTGATGCAAGCAGTTCCACCATGATGGGATGGGTCACAACCAGCCCCTTCAACTCCTCGTAAGAGTCTTCGTCCCGAGGAATGACCAGAACCTCGTTCCTGAGAGTGAACTCGCAGTGGAACTTGAGGTGGGGGAGACCTTCCAGATACCTTACAAACCCGTAGTTGGGAACCTTGAATTTGTTGAAGGCCCTGGTTGCTTGTGCCCGAGCTGAGCGGGAACTCCTCCTTCCACGTGGAGTCAGCCAGTCCCCGTCCACTGTGGAGGCCAACGCAACTGGTGTAGGGACCTGGGATGGCTCCATCCTTGCCACTTGAGGAGCTACATCCTCCTGGCTTCCTTCCACGACCCCTATGGCCATCTGGGGGTGCAAGTCTTCTTGGGTAGGGGCTGCCGACGGACCTAGTGGCAGATTGGTAGGTACAGTAGTCTCCACTGCATCCTTGGCCTTCTTGGTGGGGGCTCTCACCTGCCCCACGTCGTCCTCCAACTCGTCCCCACATTCCAATGAACGTTTAGGCCGCTCTCCTGGATCTGTCATGGTGACTGTAGGTGTGGGGACAGAGCCAGCAGCAGAGCTGCTGCCTGTGACCTCACAGCTGCCCACACTGGGTGCAGAGCTGTGAGGCACAGAGCCCCAGTCGGGGCCCGTAGCCACCCTCTCGTGGCTCACTGCTTTGAAGCACTGAACACAGTCCAAGGATCACCAGAAAAGACGCTAATCTGTGCGTAAACTAACACAGATTTGCGAACACAACACACACTGTTTTCCAATCCTCGTCCAGTCGATAATCCTTATGAATTGAAATTCTTGTCCTTATGTCTTCCGTTGTAGTATAAGTGTGAGGGTTAGGATTTTCACTTTTTTTCAATGCTTAAAGAGGGATTGTAGTGAGGCACGTATGTATGTTTTTAGGTAATTCGTATTGTATAGGGGTTAATTTTGGGAAGAGCATGTACTTTTTTTTTTTTTTTTTTTTTTTAACTGAGATTGTGATGTAGGTCATTCCTCTGTTTATCTACTGTGAAGGTTGTGAACCTTTGTAATGTGTCAGTCATAGTATGTTAACTATACAAATCTGAAAGGTTTATATAGTTTATATTTGATATAGTTTATATAGTTATATAGTTTATATTGTTTATATTATAGTAGTATGTTATATGGGAAATTTTGTGAGTGTATATGGGTAACCTCTTTTATGTCAATTACAATGTGTTGATAAAACTTTTTAGTGTATGTTCTGTAGGATTGAGGATCCTACTGTACCCATTTTATATCTTTTTATTTAATATTAAGCTGTAAAGTTTTTAAATAAAATATAAAAAAAAAAAATTAATGTATCCACCCCTCCTTTCAAACGGGCAGATGGCAGGGTTACCACCTGAAACCCTGCCACCTCTTGCACCCTACCCTCCTTAAAATTATGTTACTGAAGGAACACAACATCCACTCTATATTTATTCAGAATCATTCTAAACCATTTTCTCTTTGGTGTACTATTAGAAGCTTATATCGAGTATGCTGTGCTGTAGTTTCAAACATATCGGCCAAAAAGGAAATGAAATATGCAAAATTTACGAAAAATTACATTTGGAAGTTGGCTTTGACTCAGTGGTACTTGGAAAAGTGGTTTTGACACTTTCTGCTGATAGAACACTTCTAATTCCATTACGTGCTGTGTACTTTTTCTAAAATATACCTTATCTTCATGCTAAAAAAAAAAACTAAAGTTTCATAACTTTTTTGACATTTTGGAAGATGTCAGTCTTGTTGCCCACACAATTCTAAAAATATTTGGGATACTTCAGAAAGGTACACAGAAACTAGTACAGCAATCATTCTTCTATGTGGGATACTTCAGAAAGGTACACAGAAACTAGTACAGCAATCATTCTTCTATCTGGTGGTGTCTAACACAGCGGCAGCGGCAGCGGCAGCGGCAACAGGAACCTTGTCCTCTATTTTTACTTCTACCTGAGGTTCCCAGCAGCCCAGTGATGACCTAATCAAGACCCGCATAACACTAACATATGTGGATACCCAGAATGATATAAAGCAACTGCAGAAATCACCCAAAAGTTCACAAATTACCAACAAATAGGACTCATAATACACCTCCTACCCCGCTGCCACTGAAGTGATACTCCACTACATTCACCCATCACCCATCGCCTACAATTCACCCGAAGCCACAGCCAATGGACAAGGGTTAGAACAATAAAAGAAGATCCAGTAACCAGCTAAGGACTCCTAACATCAAAGGTGAGAGCAGCAATAACACGAGGAAAACTTGTGGTACTGCCAGCCAGGACACAACCCTCATCACCCACCAGCACCACCACAACACACGACAGACAACAACAAACATGACCGCCGCTACAGTCCAAGATAACTCCTTCCCAGTATTTGATGTCAAGAAGATCACCGACCCAGAAATAGCTAAACTCCTTATGATTCAGAACCAAACGATCACCAAACTAACTCAAGAAATGCAGGAACTAAAGGCTAGCAATGCAGATTACCTCAACAAGATCACTGCTCTAGAACATAAACTAGACACTCTAGAACAACAAAGCAACACCCACACCCAGTCCCTAGACACCATCAACACACTAAAAGACCAAGTCACCCTACTTACTACCAACATTACAGAGGAAAGATCAAGAGTGGACCAACAACTTGCCACTGTCATAACCAACTTCCAAGACCATAATGACCAACAGCAGCTATCTGACGCTGTTGTAGTTAACAGCAAACATCTCCCACCCACAGTCACCCAAGAGACCTGCATGGAGACCACCCTACAGCTTATCAAGGACCACCTTCGCCTTAACATACGTAGTGACGACCTAAAGGATTGCAAACTGATGGGCTACCAAGCAGGTAAAAAAACAGTGCTGTTAAAATTCCAAACTAGCCTACAAAGAAACAACCTACTAAAAACATCTATTTCTATGAAAACTGATGTTTACGTCAATGAGTGCCTTACCAAAACAAGACAAAACCTTCTTTATCGGCTAAGAAAATTACGCTATGCCCAAAAAATCCACCAGTGCTTTGTGAGGGATGGAAAAATCGTAGTTAGGAAACAGCCCACTGGGAAGAGATACTTCATCTCTACAGAACATGACCTTAAAACATTCCTAAGTGAGGCTGGACTAACAGAATCAGAAACTACTTTTAATTGTCATTGTTGTATTCAACGACCATTCTACCTCATAGTCTTAATTGTGTTTATATCTACAGAATCTATCTCCTTTTTTACAACTTATCACATCACTGTTCCATCTTATTTTATTATAAACTAACCATAACTTGTCTTCAATAATTCTACCTCACTTTAAAAAATACTCAATTGCCCAATTTTATTCTAAATCCCTATTATTGCCCAATTTTACTTTAAACTATATTGATCAATCTTATTGTAAACTTCTTTTATTGACCATTTTTATTCCATACTTTTTTAAACTAGTATTTTCAACTACAACTTTTATATTATCCTGTCTACCATCTTACTAGCATATTATAACCAAGTCATTGCCATTTTTATTTTTATCATTTTTTTTTATTATTATTTTGCTACCTTAATTTGTGTATTTTATCCAGTCAATTTAAATCTAATTATACTCTAATTCTTGTAAACAACTTATATAAGACCTTAGTGCAATTACAATTGAGAGTCTTGTTCCTTTATTATATTATTAGATTAATCACAGTTTTAGAGCACAAAAACAAGGGTGAACGGACGGTCAATAAGGGAAGCAACATCGGAGAATTCATAAGGATTATCGACTGGACGACGATTGGAAAACAGTGTGTGTGGTGTTCGCAAATCTGTGTTAGTTTACGCACAGATTAGCGTCATTCCTGGTGATCCTTGGACTGTGTTCAGTGCTTCAGAGCAGTGAGCCACGAGAGGGTGGCTACGGACCCCGACTGGGGCTCTGAGCCTCACAGCTCTGCACCCGGTGTGGGCGGCTGTGAGGTCACAGGCAGCAGCTCTGCTGCTGGCTCTGTCCCCTCACCTACAGTCACCATGACAGATCCAGGAGAGCGGCCTAAACGTTCCTTGGAATGCGGGGACGAGTTGGAGGACGATGTGGGGCAGGTGGGAGCCCCCACCAAGAAGGCCAAGGATGCAGTGGAGACTACTGTGCCTACCAATCTGCCACTAGGTCCGTCGGCAGCCCCTACCCAAGAAGACTTGCACCCCCAGATGGCCATAGGGGTCGTGGAAGGAAGCCGGGAGGATGTAGCTCCTCAAGTGGCAAGGATGGAGCCATCCCAGGTCCCTACACCAGTTGCGTTGGCCTCCACAGCGGACGGGGACTGGCTGACTCCACGTGGAAGGAGGAGTTCCCGCTCAGCTCGGGCACAAGCAACCAGGGCCTTCAACAAATTCAAGGTTCCCAACTACGGGTTTGTAAGGTATCTGGAAGGTCTCCCCCACCTCAAGTTCCGCTGCGAGTTCACTCTCAGGAACGAGGTTCTGGTCATTCCTCGGGACGAAGACTCTTACGAGGAGTTGAAGGGGCTGGTTGTGACCCATCCCAGCATGGTGGAACTGCTTGTTTCGGAGAAGGTGTACAAGGGGGTGCTTTTACACGTCCCTGTGCCCCTCCCACTGGACCCCATTTTGGAAGTGCCCAATATTGTCAAGGCGGAGCGACTCACTGCAACAGTGAACAAGGTGCCCACCCGCCAAGTGCTGATCCACCACAAAGGTCCACTTCCCACGCACCTGGACCTTGGGGTCTGGGGAAGATTCAAGACCCGACCATACCTGTCAGGCCCAGTACAATGCTTCAACTGCCAGGGGTTCAATCATATTGCAGCCACCTGCCAGCGAGAGAAGAAGTGTGGTGTGTGCAGCAAGGCACATGACTCGAAGGACTGCATTGCAATCCTCAAACATCCACCTGGCGAAGCCCTTCGGCCAGCGCCCAAGTGTGCCAACTGCTCAAAGAGGCACCATGCCTGGAACCGGAGCTGTCCTGTGATGGTGCAGCACTGGCAGCAGGTTCGTCATCGGAACGATCCAACAGCCCCGACGCCACCCAGCCTTGGAACTGCCCAGCAACAGTCAGCATGGGCTCCAATCACGGTTTCCCGGATACCACAGGAGGGCAATACCAGCGAGTTCCCAGCACTGGGCTCCCAGCGGGGGCATCAGAGGGCAGACACTGGTTTGCAGCAGCGCGGTCAACTGCGGCGTCAGATGGCAAGGTGGCCAAGAAGGCAGAATCATTGGGAAAACCAGCCACAGGCCAGGCACACTGCCCAGCAGGTCCCAGCTGGGCACCAACATTCCTTGCCATACGGCCAGCAGGCCTCTTCCCAAGGACAGGCCCCTCCTGTGAGCGGCCAGCGACAGGCAGAGGTTCCCCGCCAGGGGACTTGGAAGCCCATGGCCACTCATGCCGGGCCCAGGGTGCACCCAGCTTATGCTGCTGCAGTGTCGACAGCCACCCAGACATACCCAGTGACCCAGCCCCGCCTCGACGGGTCGTCCAGCTCAATGCCTGCAGAGGTAATGGTCGAATCCTTTCCGGATCGACTGAAGAAAACCATCGGGGTCATCTCAGCGCTCCTCTGTCGCCTGCTGCCGTCGGCAGAGGACAGGGGCGCCTGCAGGCAGCTCCTGTCATGGATGCTGGGCGTGGTCCTACTGGACAGGAAGGACTCGATGGAACTTCAAGCCATCATCCAGGAGTCCTTCCAGTCTGTGATGGAGGAGGCCCCGGAGTCGCCAACAACGGACGATGAGTCCCAGGCAGAGATGGAATCAGTGAGCCACCTCTGCGGCCCTTGAAGAACCTCCAGTGGAACATTTGTGGGCTGCAGCGGAAAATTCACTTAGTGATTGAAGCTGCAGTTCAGGATGAGGTTGATGTCTTCCTGTTTCAGGAGACACTCACCGATTTGTCACGTCAAATGCAGCCACGTATTCCGGGATTCTCTGCCTACCTTCAGCGCCTGAAAGGGACTGGCAGGGGCACGGCGATCTACGTCAGGACCACTATCCCTCATTCAATCTCCACTGACCCCATCGACTGTGGGGAGGGCGTAGAGGTTCAGTCTGTCACCCTACACCTGGCGGATGGACCTCTCGTGGTTTACAATATTTACAGAAGCTCTCGGTACACCCTTGACATCTCAGAGGTGGCAGCACTCGCCCCACGGGAGGGTCTTGTTGTGGCTGGGGATGTCAATGCCCACCACCCAATACTTTCTTCTGTCTCTCCTACCAACGCAGCTGGGAGGCACCTTGCGGCTGTGCTGGAGGAGGTCCCTGAGATCGCCCTCCTCAATAATGGTGAGCCAACCCATCACTATGGTGGCCGCTTGGATGTCACACTCATCTCTAGGCGGTTGCTCTCGAGCGCGAGATGGGAGGTCCACCCCCGTCTCACCAGTGATCACTTTGCAGTGGTCACTATGCTGATGGTCCAGCGGTGCCCGCTCCCCACACCTACCCCCAGATGGAATCTAAAAAAGGCCGACTGGCAGTGCTTCCAGGAGGTCATTGAGCGTTGGTGGGCGGAGTCTCCCCTTCCAGAAGACCCAGATGAGGCGGCTCAAAGCTTGCAGGTGGCCTTCACATGTGCAGCTGAGGCAGCAATACCTAAGATTACAGGCGGAGGGTCATATAAACGTGACTGGTGGTTTTACAATGAGGACATCAGGGAACAGAACCACCGCATCAATGTTGTACGCAAGATGCACAGGCGTAATCTCACGGTTGCTTCCATGCGTCTGCTCAGGGAAGTGGTGCGGCATGCACGCCATGTCTCACACAGGGTCCGACAGGCTAAATGGTTCGAGTGGTGTGCCTCGTTCAGCTACTCCTCCACCTTATCTGAGATTTGGACCAAGTTACGATTGGCCACTGGGCAGCGTCGCAGTGTGGCTCGGTTGCACCCAGACCCCGCAACGGAGGCAGAGCGTCTGGTGGACCTATTCACCTCCAGAGCGGCCATGGCTCAACTGCCTCAGGATCTCCAGGAACTCCAAGCCACCCTCCTTCCTAGAAGGGTGATGGTGATCCAAGCAGCATGCCAGGCTGGGGATGTCACGGATGAAGACTTCACCGACCAGGAGCTCCAGGCAGCCTTCACATCTCATCGAGACACTGCTCCGGGGCATGATGGTATCACCTATGGCATGATCACTCGGTCTGGCCATTCTGGACATTCAGCTGTCCTGGGAGTCATCAACCAGACTTGGCGAGCTGGCAAACTCCCTGTCGTATGGAAGGAGGCTGACATCATACCGATTCCTAAGCCTGGGGATCCTGGCAGTGTGAGACCCATCTCCCTCACCAGTTGCATTTCGAAGGTGTCTGAAAGGATGGTGTTGGAGCGCCTGAGGTGGAAGCTTGGCCCTCCTCATAAACACCTCTATGGCTTCACCAGAGGAGTGGGCACTTTCGAAAGCCTTACCACTCTACTGACCGGCATTGGGTCGGACGCCCAAGCCCACATTGTTGTCTTTCTTGACCTCGAGAAAGCTTTTGAGCTAGCCAGTGCACCTGCCATCCTCTCACTCTTGGCCCGCAGGGGGATTAAAGGCAGGCTGCTTTCATGGCTTCGTTCCTATCTCCAGGACAGGCGGGCCCGGGTACGCTTCCAGGGGCATGCCTCTTCTCTCAAGACCCTGGACAATGGCACTCCACAGGGCGGGGTGCTTAGTCCCACCCTGTTCAATGTACTGATGCACCAGCTGGTGTGCCTGCCTTTCTCCAGAGGGACCGTCCTCCTCAGCTATGCCGATGACCTGGCACTTGTCGTACCTAGGAAGTGCCGGCTTTTGCAGCGTGCCCAGGAGGACCTCGATCTGCTGGCTTCCACCTGCCGTCACTTGGGACTCAAGATATCTGCAGCAAAATCCAAAGCCATGATCCTTCGCACCAAGGTGCCCAGTCAGAGGCTGTGGGTCCTGGGCATCGACCTGGAGTGGGTTCACAGTTATAGGTACCTTGGCATCTACATTGACAGGCACCTCACCTTCCAGACACATGTGCGCCACATTAAAGAGAGGGCTCTGCAGAGGGTCAGGGCATTGAGTGCCATGGCCAACCCTAGGGTTGGGGCCAGCCTCGAGGTCATGAGGTTGTTCTACATCCAGGCAATACGTTCCCTCGTTGACTATGGGGCACTTGCTCTGGTTCACGCCAGACCCACAAACATCAAATCCCTCTGTGTCATCCAGAACACAGCTGTACGGGCCATGCTGGGGGCTCCTAGGTGGGCCAATGCAGTGGCTCTGAACCTTGAGGTGCAGCTACAGCCTCTTGAAGACAGGATCCAACTGGTAGCTGCCAGGAGGATTGCAAAGTATCTCCGACTCCCAGGGGCTGACAAACTGATGAGAGATTTACGGGTCTGCCAGGGACAGGTCATTCCACTGCATCCCGGCCGCCGATGGATGTGGTCGGTAGCAGATGCCACACAGAAGCTCTTGCCCATGACATTGCTCCAGGCGGGGGGCTGCGACAGACTGGCAGCGAACTACACGGTGCCACCCCCTTGGGCACCAGAGCTGTTTGCGGTGAGCTGGACAACCCTACCAGACAGCAAGAGGCATTGCACCCGGGACATTCTGCACCACCTTGCCTCGGCTAGCATTGTGGGTGCGGAAGGCCCAGGGTGTGTGCCATATTACACTGATGGCTCCAGAGACCCAGTGGCAGGCCGCACAGCTGCTGGGATGTTCCACAGCAATCTGACAGCAGGTTGGCGCCTCCCAGACCATTGCACCATCCTCCAGGCCGAACTCTTTGCCATCCAACAAGCTCTGCGGCATGCTCTTGCAGGCCATCAGCATCCCCCCATCATCCACGTTGATTCCAAGGCAGCAATCCAAGCGCTTATGCACAGAGAGCCAAAGGACAACATACACTTAATCACATCCATCCAGGGTGACCTGCAGACTCTCATGGCCCAGGGTCGCAGGGCTACCATCAACTGGATCCCGAGCCATGTGGGTATCCCTGGCAATGATGCTGCAGATGAGGCTGCTAGGACTGCAACCCTCGAGGCACAGCCACATGCTGCAATCTCCATCAGCCTCAGCCAGATTGCGCTGTTGGCTGCTGGTGCGGCGAGGCGCCCATTCCCTGACCCTGGGGAGTCACGGAGCCTCTGTTGGTATGTCAGGGCGACCCACAGGGTGCCCCCTCCAAGTCTTCGGACACAGTCCAGGGAACTGAGGGTGCATATCCACCGCCTACGCTTAGGGTATCTCACCACTGCGCGGATTGTTGAACGGGCACGAGAGGAGCTCTTTGCCCATTGTGACCGAATGGTTCCACAGCCCTTGGTGCACTACCTGTTAGACTGCCCGGCTACGATGCCCCTTCGCCGTAGACACTTCCCAATGACCCCAGTAGGGCAGACCCGAGAGAATGAGGCAGCACATCTTGTGTACTTAGCTGTCAGGGACTTGGAAACCTTACTTCCAGTCCTTGCATGTCATCCGCCCCCCCGCTGAAGTTGCTGCGAGGGCCTGCTTTGGGCCTCCATTGCACTGCACACCAGCCACTGTTAGTGCACACTAACGTTTGGTACATCATCTGGCCATAGGGCCGGTGAGGAACCCCCCCCTTCCTGCTGAAGACCTGCCACACAGGTGCAAGTAAAGATAAATGTCACTTCCCTACCCGGGGAGCCAATGCCGGGTCACCAAAATGGAAGAGACCCGGGCCGGGATTACCGGCGAATCAAATAGAATAGAATAGAACACAGTTTTACTCTAGCTCATTCTAGCTCAATACATAGTCAATACCAAATTCACTATACTAGACCATAGTGCAATTAATAGTGAGAGACTGGTGCTATTTGTAATTTGTATTTTTATATTATTAGACTAAACCTAGTTGTACTATAGCTCTTTCTAGCTCAATACATAGTCAATACAAAATTCACTATATTAGACCATAGTGCAATTACTAGTGAGAGACTGGTGCTATTTTTAATTTGTATTTTTATATTATTAGATTAAATTCAGTTGTACCATAGCTCATTCTAACTCAATACATAGTCAATACCAAATTCACTATATTAGACCATAGTGCAATTACTAGTGAGAGACTAGTGCTATTTTTAATTTGTATTTTTATATTATTAGATTAAACCTATTGTACTTTAGCTCATTCTAGCTCAAAACATAGACTCCACAAATTCATTATTAGACCTTAGTGCAATTACAAGTGAGAGTCTTGTTCTATTTTTAATTTGTATTTTTATATTACTAGTTTATACCTAGTTGTACTTCAGTTCATTCCAGCACAACACATAGACAACATTAGTTAGTTTAATATGTTTATTATGCAACTTCATTATGTGTAGTAGTGACTATACCCTACATGACCAAAATACTCTAGCTATATACTTGTCCAAACTTCCTACCACTACAGATATCAGTACTAGAACTCAACACACAACTCAGGATATAAATAACCATAATTTAAACCTAGAAGATGATTGATCACGTTGACCCTGATCTAAACCTCCATAATCTGACACCCAATCAAAACCTATTGGAAAGTAACTGCCTTTATTACACAGCATCACAAGCCACCACTATCCTAAACAATGCTAAAAGTCTATCAATACTTAACTACAACATCAGGTCCTTAAGCAAACACTATGATGACCTCCTAGCACTCCTTGAATCACTAAAGACACCCTTCTCCTGCATTATTCTTACTGAGACCTGGCTTAAACAGGACACAATAGATATCTACCCTCTACCAGGATACACAGCAATTCACAACTGCAGACCAAACCAAGTTGGGGGTGGTATTGCAATCTATTACTCTAACCAATTATCTTGTCTTAGCACCACTTGCTTTAGTGATGAATATGGGGAATACATTTTTGCTAATTTTACTGTAAAAAACCTTAAGACGCCTATAACAATCGGTGCCATTTACCGGATACCTCACACAAACATCCCAAATTTCAGTGAGAAATTAAAGTCACTAATAACAAACAGACAAATGAATAAGCACCACCTTCTCTTAGCTGGAGACTTCAACATCAACCTTGGCTTACTAGATGATCAGCCTGTAACTGATTTCATCAACAATATGAACAACACACTTCTCATACCAACAATAACTAAACCAACCAGGCTCACTGAGACAAGTGCAACCATAATAGACCACATATGGACCAATATACTAGCCCCCCTTAAATCTGGGATAATCACAGATAGCACTACAGGCCACTACCCTACCTTCCTCCTGACAAACATTAGTAAACCACCACTTGAATACAACGAAGTCTCATTTAGACTCCATGACGAGGCCTCGGTAAGGAAGTTCACAGCTGACCTAGAGACTGTTGATTGGCCTACAGAATTCTCCAAGGCCAACGGTATTGATGACTGGACAGACATTTTTCTTAACAAATTACTTAGACTATACAACAAACATTGTCCTATAAAAACAAAACAGATCACAAACAAACGGCTTGGTTGCCCATGGCTAACCAGCACCATTCTGAAATCCATTGACAAGAAACACCAATATGAAAAGCAATATAGACAGGGCTTAATACACAAAGATACTCTTAAACACTATTCATCAGCTCTCACCATAGTAATAAAGAAAGCCAAACAACTATACTACTCCAGTAGATTCACAGACACTAGAGGAGATATAAAAAAGACCTGGAAAACACTCTCAGATTCTAGGGACCCACAAACTGAGAAAAACCAAGAATATTGTCCTAACTAAACCTAATGAAACACCACTACATCCCACTGACACAGCTAACAAGATAAACGACTTCTTCTCAAACATAGGATCTAATCTCGCCAGTAAAATCCCACATACCAATGCCCATGCCGGGGACTACCTAGATGGGAATTTCCCTAATTCCTTCTATCTTGCACCAACTGAGCCCACGGAAGTCATTGAGATTATAAAGTCACTTAAAAAAAACTCGGGGAATCTGTCTCATGTCCCACCATTACTGTACAAGCGAGCAGCCCGTGTCCTTTCGCATGCAATTTCATTACTTTTTAACAAGTCACTAGAATTGACCTAAGAAAAGCTTTTGACACAGTAGACCACGACATCCTACTCCACAAACTTGATCATTATGGTATAAGAGGCCATGCACTTGCTTATTTCAAATCTTACATTACTAATAGGTATCAGTATGTCACCATTAAAGACACAGCATCAGCAACACGGCCAATTGATACTGGAGTTCCGCAGGGAAGTGTCCTTGGTCCCCTGCTCTTCCTCATATACATCAATGACCTTCCAAACGTATCCCAACACCTGAAACCCATTCTCTTTGCTGACGACACGACTTATGTCATCTCTCACCCTAATCTTGCCACCCTCAACACCATTGTGAATGAGGAGCTGATCAAAATATCGACTTGGATGACAGCCAATAAACTTACGCTTAACACTGACAAAACCTACTATATTATGTTTGGTAGCAGAGCAGGAGATGCACAAATTAACATTAAGATTGACAACACGCTAATTACCAGAAATAATGGGGGCAAATTCCTAGGCTTATACCTTGACAACAACCTGAATTTCAGCACCCATATCCAGCATATAACCAAAAAAGTATCCAAAACGGTTGGGATCCTCTCCAAGATACGATACTACGTGCTGCAAAATGCCCTTCTCACACTATACCACTCACTTATTTATCCATACCTCACCTATGCTATTTGTGCTTGGGGATCAACTGCAGCAACACACCTAAAGTCATTAATAACCCAACAAAAAGCTGCAGTAAGAATAATCACTAAATCCCATCCCTGGCAACACACCCCCCCACTCTTCATAGACCTAAACTTACTCCCTGTTCAGTACATCCACACTTACTACTGTGCAATCTACATCTACAGGGCCTTAAACTCTAATATCAACCTTGACCTAAAACGCTTTCTTGATAGTTGTGACAGAACCCACAGGAATAACACCAGACACAAACATCTCTACGACATTCCCCGTGTCCGACTAAACCTTTACAAAAATTCAATGTATGTCAAAGGCCCTAAAATCTGGAATACCCTACCTGAGAACTCTAGAACTGCAGACACATATACACCCCATCAACTAACTACACGAATACCACCTGGTGGTTCACACTTACACTCACTCACCCATTTGACCATAAACAGAAATATTAATCTCAATCTTAAAATAATGAATCCTGTGATACTCCAATACTGAAACTATGTACTGTGCCAAAACAAAAGCATTCACATTGCTAAACTCACAAACTAGTATTTAGTCACTGAGCCATAATACCAACTTACCTCATAATTTGTAATATTTTACAATTAAGAATAAAACTAAGTCTGCCCGAAATGCCTAGCCATGCTAAGCGTTCTAGTGGTACACTCTGTAATCACTATTTTACAACATGTAAACCACACAATAACCAAATTTCTGTAAAATCAACATTGTAATCCTTATAGAGAATAAACTTTGAATTTGAATTTGAATTTGAATATGTTTCTTGTGAAAATCATGTCAATTCATTCATAAATTATGATGGATCGGCCCTAAATAGGTAAATAACTTACTTCCGAGATATAGGCCGCAGCGCGCGGCACCCCAGGTGCCCGGGGAATTTTTCGTTTTCCCGAAAAATTAGCTTTCTTTTACACATTTTCCGTGACCTACGAGTGTTTATTACAGTTAACCATTGTAAATCTACGTTTTCTTTCATCACTGACGAGAGAATGGGTCTTCTCACCTTCAGGGCATATATCACTAGATTTTTTTTTCCTTTGGAACGTCATATTATGCTATATATTATTTTTTCTGGTGCACTTTTTATATTTCTGTGCTATTATTATATTGCATTATGTCTTATTAGATCAATTGTGATAGGATAATAAGCCTTATAATTGATATTAGCGTGGGTATGGAATATTTTGTTGGCTGGAGGTGTCGGCCATTTTGATCACTATTCCTGATTGGTTCCTTGATAATATTAGCTCCGCCCACCTTGCTTAATCTCAGATGGTGAATTTGTATTATATTAGACATAAAAATATATAAGAAAACGATAAGAATAACACGGGGAAAAAAAATTGCGGCGTCAGCGCTTGTTACACAAGGCGCCATCACCATGCCTGTTATAAATGACTATAATTCCTTTTAGAAACATCGTACAAGGATATTCATTATACCAGAGTGTAGCCAGAAAGTTCCAGAGAGGGAGCCAAGGCCGGGTCACCACTACTTTGGAAAACACTCGGGCCGGGAGAATACCGCCGAATAAAAAAAAAAAAAGAAAAAAAAGTCAGCTATTTTTTTGGTAACAATAACTCAATTTTCGTATTTTTTCGAGTTTTTTTTACTCTGCGCGGCGAAGTGTCCGGCTCCCCTTAAACATTCATAAGTAACCCACAGCAACAAAGAATATTTAAACATATGTACTTCATAAACTTTTAATAAAATATTAATTTTTATAATAATATTAATTTTTGTCTTAATAAATAAAAAGAACTTATGAAATAAAATTGAGAAAAATTATAATGCTAAAACAAATTTACATTAAAACTATCTAGTGTAAAGATTTGTAATTATATGTTCTTTATATATATTTTGATGCACTTATTAAAATGAAGAGGATTAGCGAGAGAGATTGGATTATTTATAATTTTTAATACCCCTTTCTGGGGTTAAAAGACTCGTGTTATAGTAAAAATTTATGTTGATCATTAAACACATATATGTTCAACCTAAATGTTATTAGGCATTCACCGGCTAACATACATAAACCCGTTATTGTGACTTTTTAATTCTTTACATACACAAGTATATACATAACATACAAACACCCGTTTACAAAACTTAACATTAACAGTCCTCGCACACGCATAATGGTGCGAAAAATCAGTAAATGAAATGCATAATGTGCGAAAAATCAGTAAATGAAATGATGGACTAAGTGACAACAAAATGTAAGGAGACAGAGAGGTTTGTTTCCACAGGAAACAAAATTACAGCCATATCCCGCTTTACGCCATTTCGGCCTAAGTCAAATTCGCGTTTATTCCACTTTTCTAGAGCAAGTTTCAGTTCAGTGAACGTCATTCCATGCGACTTTACGTCACTCAGCAACGTCGCTTACGTCATAAATTTTTTACTTGTGTTCATAATTTTTTTAGAGTTTTTTTAAGGTTCAACATTAGTTACAATCTTTTGCGAGTTATTTACGGAAGTTTAACTGTGTTTCTCGTCATTTTAAGGCATTATGTATGGTTTATATCGAAAACCGGGTTGTTACAGCTCTTGGGTATACCTTTCGTGGGATTTTTTTAAATAATTTCCTAAATGTAGAACAAATAAATGAGTAGTATAATAATTGTTTAATAAAGTATGATGGTGATTTGACCATTACGAAAACTTTCGTGTGAAGGGGTGAGGAAGAGCTGTGGAATGACGCCGGGGGAGATGCCATATTGAATTTTTTTTTTTTTTTTTTTTTATTTAGAACAATACAATACAAGAGATAGATAAGACAATAACAGTTCTTACACAGAATAAATCATTAACAACCACACAAACATGAACTTTGAGATAACACAAATATCCCTCCTCACCCATACATGAAAACCCCTACACCTATGATAACCAATAAACGAACAGTCCCAAAATGCATTATTATATGATTAACAAAACACACCAACGATATGCATATATTGTCACTTTGTAAATTATAAAGTAGGACACCTTATACGTTAAATACAATTAACGTAATGTATTGAGAATAAGGTAAAAACAATATGTTCATCAAACACAGAATATATTAATAACAAGGATCCAACACACTGACACCTCTACAAGCATCTAAAAACATGCATATGAATAACATACATAGAACAATGTCCCACTGCAAAGTCAAAACATATATTAAGTATACTCGTCACAAACATGAATACACATCATACGCCCAAGTTCATACACATTCACCCGTTACATACCAGGAGGCGACCCCGTTTCCACCCCTGACAGCCCATCAACATAACACATTGTACCATCCCTACCCTGCCCCACCCACCTAATTTACAAATTTAATAAAACCTCTAATGTAAGGTCTCTATATCCCTCACAGTCTCGGCTGAGTGGTTGAGGGGAGTAGACGTGTGCTGGGGATCTGGACCTACTAATTCACAGGCCTACCCATTTCTCCCGACTGTTAAGTCATCATTAAAACTCCTACTGTTGGAAGACAGCTTCAGTGTTGTGAGAACTCTTATGTGCGAGCTGTGACTAAGGATATACCTGGTCAAACACTGGAAATAGTTTTCCTTTTTGCAAAGGCCCTCACAGGCCTCTGCTTCCCCTCTGCCTTTCATTTGACCTCAGCCTTTCGCCTCTATCAACATGGAGTGTAGAGGCGAATTTTGCTAGTCCACTGCTACTCGTGCCTCTCAAAATGCTCACAACTCATCGCTTTACCAACCTGAGGAATAACGACGAGTGTGCAGTCCTACGTGAGTTGGTAACCCAGGTGTCCACACACTGAAAATTCGTCTTTCACTCCAAGACATGTGTGCTAGAAGTTCTGCAAGTTTGGAGTAACAATCTCTACGAGTATTGCAGTGTGTGGTAACTCTTGAGAAGTCTGCCTCAGCCTGTGACCTTGAGCGAGGCACTGCATCACCTGCCTGAGACTTTCGCCCATATTGACTATGTGAAGAGAGGCGAATGTGCGTGCTCAGTTGCCCCTGCTGTTCTCCTGTGTCCCCAGCTCTCCTCCTTTAAACTCAGCCGTTCGCCTCTATCAACGACGTGCAGTGCAGAGGTGTATTTTGCTGCCCCGCTGGTACTCGAATATGAGTTCCGCAAGTGCTGCAGATTTGTTGTAACTATTTGCATGAGTGGATTACGCTGACTTAGGACATTGTGCTACCATCAGTACCTACGTAGGCTTAAAATGAGTGAGGAATGTCTGGCCTGCTGGGTGACCTTGAAAATGGCACTATAAGACCCGCATGCCACTTACACCCATACTGCGTGTGTCTAGTGAGGTGAATGTCCCTTCCTCGACTTTCCTATTCACCGGTATCCCTTAACTCGTCGCCATTATCTACATATGGGATAAGGGCGAGTTTAGCTGATCCAGGCCAAACAGCGCTCCAAGCCAGCCAGTGAAGGCCAAGGCTACATCTGTTCTGAATCCCAGAATGCCTTTGTGAACGTTCTACAGTGTTCTGGCCGTACCATTAACAAGTAGTACAGGGTTGGTAACTCTCGAGACGACTGTGGGCCCAGTGAATGACCTTGAAAATTGCACTGCGACCTGCAGGCCACTACACCCATATTGCCTGTGTCTAGCGAGGTTAATATCCTTTCCTTGTCCCTTCTCCTTCCTCGATTTGGAACTCAGCCGTTCGCCTCTATTTGCTTGTGGTCTAGAGGCGGTTTTAGCCAGACCACATGGGTGCTTGAGTGCCCGTGTCCTCTGTGCCGCACTCCGCTCATCTTGCGAGTGTCTCCTGTGTGCCTGCCTGCCTGCTGCAAGCAGGTGTCCGGGTGGTTGGCGCGGGCTTGGCGAGCACAGTCAAGCAAGCTTGAGGGTGGCACTAGAAGCTAGCCAGAACGGGCTAAGGCAGCCTGCAGTTATCTGTCCTAGGGCCCAGCATGTCTGTATACGTTCTGCAGTGCTGCTGGCATACCAGTGTTTCCTGTAGTGGCTTGAGAACAATTTGACGAGCATTGCAGTGCTGACATTTTGAGTGGGACATGCCAGAGGTTCACTTATAAACATAGTAAGCTTGTGGTGATTGGCTTGTACACAGTGAACATTCATCTGTCATACGTGTGCTAGAAGTGTTAAGTGCTGCTTTCCCCAACAGTTAATTGTCATTTGTGAGCCTGTATTAAGACTTTAAAAGGCTCAGAGTGTACTTCAGTGTAGTGACTCCTTGCATTTGATAAATCAGTGTAATACATGCTCTGCTCAGTGTAACTGAACTATTAAATACGGTTACATAATTAAGTTGCTTGTCCTAGTGTCATTGTTGTGTTTTCTAATACATTTTCTCGTTCAGACTGAAACTTTACTGCTAAATTCCCAGTAATATTTCAAATTGCAGTGTTCATCTGTGGTGTGAGTGTGTAACTTATGCTTTGTATTTTTACTGTGAACAAGCTTACTCCTGCATAATGTTCAGTTTCATGAATACTTTCTTACTTGAGTAATTCGGTTACCTTTCAACTGTGTTAAGCAAGAGTCAGCCTGTTAACATCTATGTTCCTTGCCATCTCATCTAGTGGGTCTAGCGCCTAGTTAAAATTGTAATAGTAACAATTTGCAATCATTATACTTCTAGTTATACATTGTGTAAATTGTTTTAGACTGTTTGATCAACTGGATTGTAGTGTTTAACTTCTGATACACCAATTTAATGACTGCAGACACGCACTGACACATAATAAACACATTAAAACGCTGGTAACTCCAGAAGCTGGGCCTAGTGTGTGACCTTGAGAAGTTCAGTGTGTTTATTACGACCAGCGGTGTACCACTCTCACCTATATTTACATCAACACAAGTGTATTCTAAGTGATAAAGTGTACACTTGGTGTACTTGGTAACACTTGTCATACATAGTAATGCGTGTGTAAGTGAGATTGTTTAGGTACTGGTTCATCTATCTACAGCTGCACACTTATGCTTGTATACATGTATAACATAGTAACGCGTGAGTTACCCAGGATGGACCAAGGAAGTCGACCAGAGTGATTTATCTCATTGTCATTGTAACATTACCTATTTTTTTTTTTTTTTTTTTTTTTTTTTTTTTTTTTTTTTTTTTTTTTTTTTTTAAATAATACTGTTTACAATCTATGGTTGGGGTAAGAGGTTGTCTTCAGCATTCATTGTGATGTCTGCTATATTATTATTTCAGTGAGGTACATTAGGTGGCAGTAGCCTGAACTAACTCAAGTGGAAGTTATCATTGAATTTGAACCTCATGTTTAATGTGATGTATGTCAGAATTCTAATTTTATGCTCAATATTACCTACTTTGTCTCTCTCTCTCTCTCTCTCTCTCTTTTCATCTTTGTAATTTGTGATAAGGTGTAAGACCTCGCCTGTTTACCTGGAGTTTACCTGGAGAGAGTTCCGGGGGTCGGCGCCCCCGCGGCCCGGTCTGTGACCAGGCCTCCTGTACCATCCATTATATCATTATATGTACCATATTATTACCACACATACAAGAGGTCTCTGAGTGTGTTTTTGGTGGGGTGTGTGTCGTATTGAGTGGTGGTGGTCTGGGTTGAGTATGGTTGGAGGTGTTCATTGAACTTGAGCACTTGTGTCTTGTGATCTGTTTTGGACTTCTGACTTTGTAGTGAATGTTTGCTCTTGCATAAGCTATAAGGGAAAGATAAGCGAGGAATTCTTGTGTTGTGAGTCTTACACCAGATATCATCACTGGCAAACATGGCAACTGTCATAGAGGAACCTATTTCTGCAGGTGATGGAAATGAAGATAGCTTCCAGACCTTTAAAAGTAAACAAAAGAGAAAAAGTGAGAAAGGGCTAGAGCGTCGACGTAGTCAGACTCACTTGACTCGTACACAATGTGATACTAAACGTCCTTGGTGCACAGAGGCTGCAAGAAGTCTTTCTTCAAAGGAAGAATGTGTTAAGCTGAACTTCCCTGACAACACCCCGCTGCCTGCTAAGTGTGCATGGCTAATGGAAGCTGTAAACAAGCATCCTAACTCAAGGATCCAATTTAGGAAAAACACACACAACTTTGTGTTTATGGAACAGAATAAAGAGCTGATTAATGATCTACTTAGTACACCTTATGGGGATATTAAGCTGCTCCGACCTCCATCAGGCACTCACCACTTTAAAAAATGGCTCAGTATCATAATCTTTGGATACCCTCTCTGCATGGACCCATCCCATCTGACTCTAAGTGAGCATATCATCAAGCCTAAAAGACTTAAAGGAAAATCCCAAATTATTGCCAGTTGGGTAGGTCCTGTGCCCCTCCCCCGGAATATCTGGGTGCATGGTTTACGTTTCCTAAACATCGAAGTGTACCTACCCCCTAAACGTAGGTGTTACAAATGCCAGCACTATGGCCATGTTGCAGTAGACTGTGGAATACTACATTCTTGGTGTGGTAAGTGTGCTGGGAAACATTCCACTAGAGAATGCACAGTAGGCCCTGACAGCCGAAAATTTAAGTGTATTAACTGTAAAGAAGTTGGGGTTACAGTCTCCCACAAGGACTGCAGTCAGAACCCAAACAACCTTCGATGTAAACCTGATAACAGTCCTTTAATGGTAACTGAGGATGGGGCCATCCAGTCTACCACAGCCAGATCTGAGACTGAACCTCTGCAAAGTGTGCAAGAACCCCACCTCACTGCAAACAATTCTGGTGATACCAGAATGCCATCACACACACCAGCTGTGGAGGAGCTAGCCATCCCTGCTAGCACATATGGAACTACTGGTCTGCCACTACAGATACCTATGGCTACACCTGAATATGAGGATGAGTTTGTCATTTCTCCCAATACACACAATTACAACAGTGAGACGGACACCACACAGGTAACCTCCCTGGAAATTGGAGATGAGTCAGATGCACAGGACCTACCTGCAATGAATGATGAAACAGAGAACACTAATGTAACCATGGTACCTGTTAAGGTGATAGGTGTTAAAGAAAGCATTAACCCAGAAGTGCCATCCTCCGGAGAGGCATTGGATTCGTTAGACCTTCCTCATATTATAACAACTTTCCAGAAAAAAATTGAGCATCTTGAACAGATCCTGACAAGTTTAATAAATATATGTAATCAGGATGATGCTCTTGAGCATGGTGATGATGTCCAAAGTGCAGCAATCTCCGTTCAGCTTCCAGCAATTTGTGAGAAAGAAGCCCATAACTCTTGTCTTCAAGACTTGCCTTATCACTGGCTGCCAAAATGCCGAAAAATGCTTAAAAATAAAGGTCCTGAAGATAAAGACGTACAAACTATGCTATTTGCTCTTAAGTATCTGCACACTGTAGTCAAAGCATAATAGTTTTACCATCTTATGAGCAAGAGATTGTAATAACTCACTACAATGGATACATTACAAATCTTTTCATGGAACATTGCTTCCATCAGGAAGCGGTTGCCTGACTTACATCATATTAGTGCAACCAAGAATATTGATGTCATCTGTTTGCAGGAATGTAGATTGAAAGATGGAGCACCTCCACCAAACTTGCCTGGATATGCAGCGTATAACCTAAGGTCAACCAACTGTTGTGTGATGTATGTCAGAAAGAGCTTGCCACATTCACTCCTTTCCTTGCAGAGTCGAGTTAACATGCAGTATCATGGTGTCAAAGTATATGCAGGCGATTTTTCCATAAACATTTTTAATCTCTATGCCCCAGCGAACCAGCTTCGACCTGATGCTTTACCAGATCGCATCAATAGTGAACCTACCATCATTCTTGGAGATTTTAATGCCAGACATAAGAATATTGGTGGGTCTATAACAAACACCAATGGAACTAAACTAGTGAGATTGCTAAATGAGCATGATAATGTTCGATAATGTGTGTGTCAAGCACACACAGTGTCAGCGTGCCTCGTTGTGCTCCCGGTTTTCTGGTGTTTTCACGGTCGCTCTTACGTGCTAGAACTTTAATTTGTGTCATCAATCCTATACGATACATCCCTCTAGCGCCTGGAACCAATCTTGGGCGGAAAACATTATATACTGAGTAAAAAAAAGGAGAATTGTGTGCACTACCTAACAGAGTTTACTGCCAGAGGGGAATCATAGGCCTGTCCCGTGTGGAAAAATAATAATAATTGAACTTTGTGTCAGAGGAAAGAAAGTCTCCCTGAAAGCATTGAGTATACATAGTGTATAGTGTATACTACAGTGGCTCCCTAGTATATTGATGATAAAGGCTAAAGTGTCATTTGAAAACAGGTGAATTTGTAAATGAAGTGATAAGCCTATAGAGGCAGGTGCCAGAAGTCGCCAGAAACTTACCACAGGTCAGCTGTTTTTAATAATCTTCCTGGCCTGCTAGTGTACTCGCATATAATCTAGTGATACCAGTGAATAGCAGAATACAGTGTTGTAGTAGCAACTAACCAGTATTATAATGGTACTTAGTGGAGTGGAGTGACTTTCATTAGTTTCTTTTTCTTGAAATACCAGACGTTACTGTGAATTTCATATAACCTGTAGTTACCAGCGGTCGCAATATACACAACGAGAAGCAATTATTACTACAGAAAAAGCGCCCTTCCTCCAAAATTTGCACCAGTCAACTATAGTGATAATATAGCATTTATTGTGGTGGAGACGGAAAAAAAAAAAAAAAAAATAGAGAAGCTAGATACAGCGATTGATAAACAAGGGTGGAGGCTCGACCGTTCGTCATTGTAGGAGTGCCAGCAGTCACCGGCTCTTCAACACGCAAGTTATACTTTTGTATCAATCAAATCACATATTACTCGGGTAGATAATTTCCAGTAGATCCTTCATGTGTTAGCTCAAATCACCGACCAGTATGGTTTAAATAAGTGACCCACTGATCAGATCAGATAGACTGGTCCGAACCCTTGACTGGTCCGAACCCTTGACTGGTCCGAACCCTTGACTGGTCCGAACCCTTGACTGGTCCGAACCCTGGACTGGTTTCAAACGGTTTCGTTGTGCACCACCTAGCAGGTTATTAATAGAATATTCAAGAGGTTGCTAGTAGAATTGCAGTAAATCAACCATTCAAATCATTATGAAGCTGTGTGTAGTCTGTGGTCAGTCAAACAAACGGGCTTCCACATGCATAAATTGTCATTTCTGTGGAAATTGGTGTCACGCCCCTTGTGCAGATATCCAAGAACTAGCTACAAGCAGTATTAAAACAGGGAAGTGTTTTTGGGTATGCCCAAATGAGATAAATCTGTGGACTAAAATCACAAGGGTATTAAAAGAGGTCAACATCAAAGCTGCTTTCATAGAAAACCTGGAAGCTTTCTACAACAGATGGGAACATAAAAAGTCCGGGCTGAATGGTACTGCCCTTGATACTGGCCATGTAGTCAGAAACTGTAAGGCTGGAGATGATGTCCTGGTAGTCAGTAAATGGGGGGCTGATAGTGCTGTCCTGGGAGACAGTAATGGGGAAGCTGGAGGTGCTGTCCTGGGAGACAGTAATGGTGAAGCTGGAGGTGCTGTCCTGGGAGACAGTAATGGTGAAGCTGGAGATGCTGTCCTGGGAGACAGTAATGGGGAAGCTGGAGATGCTGTCCTGGGAGACAGTAATGGTGAAGCTGGAGATTTTGTCCAGGTAGTCGGGAATTATACGCAGGAAGGAATACATATAAATGACCCCATAGGGGACAGGAGCCATAGTAGGGAAACAAGTGTAGTCAAAGATAAGATAAAACCAATATTGCAAACTAGAAATACCGCAGGAAATAGCAAACAAGAGGACTCCACTAGCAATAGTGAGGATATATTACCAAACACAAATGGTGGGAGCTCCATTGTTGGTGCTAGGGAGGATAGAAGTAAGACAGGGAAACATGCACCAACAGGGAATACAGTCACAGAAACCCAAGGCAAACGGAAACCAAGCCTGTGCACATACTATGCACTCGGTATCTGCTGGCATGGGAAATCTGGAAAAACAGATGGGACGTGCAACTATGACCACCCTAGGAAATGCCATGCCCATATGACAACAGGAAAATGCAAACTCCCTTCCTGTAAGCTTTTTCACCCTGAACTGTGTACCTCTTCAGTACAGGAAAGACTGTGCTATAACTTAAATTGCCAGGCATACCATCTAAAGGGGACAAAAAGATACAAAACATCCAGGCCATGGGAAAACCTGGGTAGCCACAGCCACTCAAGAGGGAGAGGTTTTTTAGTGCCAGGAAGGAAAAAAAACTGGCAGGAAATGGCAGAAATCGTACACCAAATCCAGTCATTCCTGGAGTGGAACCACAGTCGATGGCCTCCACTCCAAACCAACAGATACAGATACTAATGCCGGAAAAAAAATCCCCCCCCAGTACCAACAATACCACCAGTCCGATAACATTCTTCTTTGCAAATATACAGGGTCTAAAGCCAGCAACAAACAACAAAATACCTTTCATCCGTGGACTGCTTGCAGAGGCAAAGGCAATGTTCGCGGCTTTCACTGAGACCCACATAAAGGATCATTTGGACAACGAAATATGGATCCCAGGTTACAACCTATACAGATGTGACAGAGTGAACAGGCAAAAGGGGGGGGTTGGCCTGTACATTGCAGAGTCACTTGTTTGCACAGAACTGCTAAATGCCTCAAATGATGTAGTGGAAGTTTTAGCAGTAAAGGTCGAGAACCAAAACCTAGTCATTGTGATAGTCTACAAGCCTCCGGATGCAACATCCCAGCAATTCCAGGAACAGCTGTTAAAAATTGACCACTGTCTGGAAAACCTTCCAGCTCCTGCACCCAACATCTTGCTCCTGGGGGATTTCAACTTAAGGCACCTAAAATGGAGGAATATAGCAAATAATATTGTTGCAGTAATAACACCAGGAGGCAGCTCTGATGAAAACTCACACTCACGCGAGCTTTTAAATCTCTGCACAAAATTCAATTTAAACCAGCAAATAATAGAGCCTACTAGACTGGAGAATACACTAGACCTCATCTTCACTAACAATGATGATCTGATAAGAAATATCACCATATCAAAAACAATATACTCAGATCACAACATAATTGAGGTTCAGTCATGTATGCGCGGAGCCCCAGACCGACATAATGAGATTAGTCACGAGGGAGCATTCACCAAATTCAACTTCAATAACAAAAACATAAAGTGGGACCAAGTAAACCAAGTCCTAACCGATATAAGCTGGGAAGATATACTAAGCAACACAGACCCCAACTTATGCCTAGAACAGATTAACTCGGTGGCACTCGATGTATGCACAAGGCTTATTCCTCTAAGAAAAAGGAGGAGTAGATGTAAAACAGAAAGAGACAGGCGCTCCCTTTACAGGCGACGGAAAAGAATAACAGAGCGGCTAAAAGAGGTCAATATATCTGAAATGCGTAGGGAGACACTGGTCAGAGAAATAGCAAGCATCGAACTTAAGCTAAAAGAATCCTTTAGGAGTCAGGAATCGCGGGAAGAACTAAAAGCCATAAATGAAATCGAAAGAAACCCAAAGTATTTCTTCTCCTATGCCAAATCAAAATCGAGAACAACGTCCAGTATTGGGCCCCTACTTAAACAAGATGGGTCCTACACAGATGACAGCAAGGAAATGAGTGAGCTACTCAAGTCCCAATATGACTCAGTTTTTAGCAAGCCGCTAACCAGACTGAGAGTCGAAGATCAAAATGAATTTTTTATGAGAGAGCCACAAAATTTGATTAACACAAGCCTATCCGATGTTATCCTGACGCCAAATGACTTCGAACAGGCGATAAATGACATGCCCATGCACTCTGCCCCAGGGCCAGACTCATGGAACTCTGTGTTCATCAAGAACTGCAAGAAGCCCCTATCACGAGCCTTTTCCATCCTATGGAGAGGGAGCATGGACACGGGGGTCGTCCCACAGTTACTAAAAACAACAGACATAGCCCCACTCCACAAAGGGGGCAGTAAAGCAACAGCAAAGAACTACAGACCAATAGCACTAACATCCCATATCATAAAAATCTTTGAAAGGGTCCTAAGAAGCAAGATCACCACGCATCTAGAAACCCATCAGTTACACAACCCAGGGCAACATGGGTTTAGAACAGGTCGCTCCTGTCTGTCTCAACTATTGGACCACTACGACAAGGTCCTAAATGCACTAGAAGACAAAAAGAATGCAGATGTAATATATACAGACTTTGCAAAAGCCTTCGACAAGTGTGACCATGGCGTAATAGCGCACAAAATGCGTGCTAAAGGAATAACAGGAAAAGTCGGTCGATGGATCTATAATTTCCTCACTAACAGAACACAGAGAGTAGTCGTCAACAGAGTAAAGTCCGAGGCAGCTACGGTGAAAAGCTCTGTTCCACAAGGCACAGTACTCGCTCCCATCTTGTTCCTCATCCTTATATCCGACATAGACAAGGATGTCAGCCACAGCACCGTGTCTTCCTTTGCAGATGACACCCGAATCTGCATGACAGTGTCTTCCATTGCAGACACTGCAAAGCTCCAGGCAGACATCAACCAAATCTTTCAGTGGGCTGCAGAAAACAATATGAAGTTCAACGATGAGAAATTTCAATTACTCAGATATGGTAAACATGAGGAAATTAAATCTTCATCAGAGTACAAAACAAATTCTGGCCACAAAATAGAGCGAAACACCAACGTCAAAGACCTGGGAGTGATCATGTCGGAGGATCTCACCTTCAAGGACCATAACATTGTATCAATCGCATCTGCTAGAAAAATGACAGGATGGATAATGAGAACCTTCAAAACTAGGGAGGCCAAGCCCATGATGACACTCTTCAGGTCACTTGTTCTATCTAGGCTGGAATATTGCTGCACACTAACAGCACCTTTCAAGGCAGGTGAAATTGCCGACCTAGAAAATGTACAGAGAACTTTCACGGCGCGCATAACGGAGATAAAACACCTCAATTATTGGGAGCGCTTGAGGTTCCTAAACCTGTATTCCCTGGAACGCAGGAGGGAGAGATACATGATTATATACACCTGGAAAATCCTAGAGGGACTAGTACCGAACTTGCACACGAAAATCACTCATTACGAAAGCAAAAGACTTGGCAGACGATGCACCATCCCCCCAATGAAAAGCAGGGGTGTCACTAGCACGTTAAGAGACCATACAATAAGTGTCAGGGGCCCGAGACTGTTCAACTGCCTCCCAGCACACATAAGGGGGATTACCAACAGACCCCTGGCAGTCTTCAAGCTGGCACTGGACAAGCACCTAAAGTCAGTTCCGGATCAGCCGGGCTGTGGCTCGTATGTTGGTTTGCGTGCAGCCAGCAGCAACAGCCTGGTTGATCAGGCTCTGATCCACCAGGAGGCCTGGTCTCAGACCGGGCCGCGGGGGCGTTGACCCCCGGAACTCTCTCCAGGTAAACTCCAGGTAAACATCTTGCTCCTGGGGGATTTCAACTTAGTAAGTAAGTAAGTAAGTAAGTAAGTTTATTCAGGTATACACAAATACAGTTACATAGAATTATCATATATAGCAGCATATGTGTAGAGAACCTAGGATAACCCAAAAAAGTCAGACAGAGTGACTTATTTCCATTGGGGTCCTTTTACCTTATTATTATAGTATAAAGGTTATAATATTTTCTTATTGTTCTACAATGAAGATAACATCTTATTATCATACTAAAAAGACTATCTGCGACACCAAGGTCATTAAGACTATCTACAATACGAGGGTCATTACAAGGAATAAGGTAAAATTTACACGTATGTTAGCTAAAAAATAGAAAATCATTCCCCTCCCTTTCTGTAGCTACATTCATCAGACACCTTTTGGCACTCTTCTTGAACTGGTTCACGCTATGACTGGCTTTGACATGTGCGGGTAGTCTGTTCCATTCCTTTATTGCTGTACAATAAAAGGTGTTTGAAGCCTGGCCACTGACTGTGGGTACTACAAAGTTGTGCTCTCTCCCCCTAGTTCTATGATTGCTTTGGTTCCCAGCCTTGACAAAATTGACAGCAAGATATTCTGGACATTGCTTGTGAGCAATTTTATAAACATGATTTAGCTTCAGTTGTTTTACTCTGTCTTCAACATTCAGCATATCCAACTGCTGTAATTCATCCTGGCCTACATGTTCTCTTGGTCCCAGCCCCAGGATGAATCTTACGATTTTGTTCTGGGTGATTTGCAGTCTATCTTTCAGTTTTTTTGTCAAGGCAGAGTACCAAGAAGAGCAAGCGTAATCCATATGGCATTGTATAAGGGCTAGACATAGAGTCCTGCGAGCCTCAGTAGGTAGACACTGTGCTTGTCTATACAGGAACTTCAGTCTGGCATTCGCTTTCTTTACTACACTGTTCCCTATCAATTCTCCTGACATGCATGGGTCAAAGGGGATTCCCAAATATTTTACTGATGAAACCAAAGTGATGGGCTCCCCATTACATTGAACATTAAAATTATTTACCCTTCTCAGTTTATGTTTCGTGCCAAAGAGAATGGCTTCAGTTTTCCCTAGGTGTAATGATAGTTTGTTGTCTACTAACCATTTGCTGCAGGACTCCAGTTCCAGTGTTAAAACATTAGCAATATCTTGTGGGTCTTTACCTGACACTAACAGAGCACTGTCATCTGCATACAGTAGGAGTTTGCACTTGACACTGATAGGCATATCATTGACATAACATAAGAATAATAAGGGACCCAGAATACTACCTTGGGGAACTCCACATGTTATCGGCAGGGGTTCTGATTCTGTTTTGTTGATTTTGACTATTTGTCTCCTGTTGCTAAGGTAGGACTTAAACCAGTCTACAGAACCTATACCGATAGTTTGAAGTTTATTACATAATATATTGTGGTTGACAGTATCGAAGGCCTTTTGCAGGTCTAAGGTTACCATGCCTATGAGGTTCCCCTTTGACATTTCAGTTCTCAGGTAATCCATCAGATTAATAAGGGAGGTGTCGGTTGAGTAGGATCTTCTAAAGCCCGATTGATAGCTATGGAGAATGTTGTTGTCATTAAGGTACTTAACTACTTGAGAATACACCGCCCTCTCTAGAATTTTAGATATTATACTGAGTATACTAACAGGCCTATAGTTGCTTACATCAGACCTACTATTTTTCTTGAAGATAGGAGTAACTCTGGCCTCCTTGAACCCCTCCGGTACTGTATTAGTGGTGATTGATAGATTTATTATGTGAGCAATAGGGATTGACAGTTCAGAAGCACCATCTTTTAGGAACTTAGACGGGATGTTATCAGGGCCTGTGCTCTTAGTTGGGTTTAACCTGCTTAGTTCTTTTTGAATAAAGTCATGAGATACACTTACTAGTTGACAACTGTTTGGGGTTACCCCTTTATTGGTATAGTATGTTTGAAACTTATCAGAGTCTGTGTTAAAGGTATTTGATGCAGCTGGTAGTTTACTTACTAGTGTTGATGCAACAGATGTGTAGTATGAATTAAAGCAATTTGCCACCTTAGATGTTTCGTGGCATACCTCATTATCGATAGTGAGTACTATGTTAGACCTATCTACTGGCTTATGGCTATACCCCAACTGTTTTAGTTGTTGCCAGAGCTTTCTGGGGTTATGCTTATACTCTTCAATTTTTGAGCAGTAGTGCTTTGCCTTTGCTCCTTTTATAAGTCTCTGTACTCTGTTCCTCACCCTTTGGAATTCATTTAGTGCTGCAATATCCTGTCTGTTTGCTTTAAATCTTTTTAGCAGCTGGTCTCTGAATTTCATATTATCTAATATCTCAGTATTCATCCAGGGTTCAGTTCTTCGTTTAATCCTAACCTCTTTAACTGGTGCAATATTATCAAGGATGGTAGTGAACATTGTTTTGAATTTTTCCCAGGCATCGTTTACGTCCGTGCAACTTGTTATCTCTGTCCAGTCACAATTGTGTAGCCTATTTACCAGTGTTTCTTTACTGTAGTTTCTAGTTGACCTCATTTTTATTGTCCTGTGTAGGCCTATCCTATCCCTAGTTATTTTCCTGGTGCAGTAAATGATGAAATGATCACTAAGACCTGTGGTAATGACGCCTGACTGACTAATGTTCTCAGAGCGGTTACAAAGTATGTGGTCAATTAGGGTGGCTGAGAACTGTGTGATCCGGGTTGGAGTATTAATAAGTTGAGTGTAACTATTTAATCCTAGAATTTGCTTATACCTTTTGCATAGCCCGTTATTTTGCTGCTGAAAACAGATATTGAAGTCGCCCAGTATTATTGTCTCGCAATTGTTTTCAACTCCGGACAAGACTCTGGAAAAGTCTTCTAAGAACTGGTCCTGGGTAGGAGGGCGGTAACTAGTTCCTACTAAGATGGGTTTGGTCTTAGGAAGCAGCACTTCAAACCATAGAATCTCCAGTTTATTGTTATTTAAATCAGGTCTTGGGTTGTAAGCTAAGTCATTTCTAATGTAGGCACATACTCCACCACCCTTTCTGTTCCTATCTAAGCGTTTTATATTGTAACCATCTATTTTGACCTCGTCGTCAGTCACCGTATCATCCAACCAAGATTCAGAGATGGTTATAACTGCCGCCCTAATTTTGTTAGCTAGAATCCTAATCTCTGCCAATTTAGGAAGAAGTGATCTTGCATTGACATGAATAAAGTGAAGGCCTGTTTTCATAAAACAATCATAATCATCAATATATGGCAATGGGTCATTTGTATTAAAATTTGGTAAATCAATGTCATCACTGCTAAAGGGTAACTGTGCCAAAGTGCATTTGTTACACACAAAATGAATTCTGGCACCGTTGCTATAATTGTACATACATCCATCATGCACCCACCCCTTACACATTTTACATAAGGTGCCTTTTCTGTTTTTCATGCGTACTTTAGTACAGTGTATGCACCTGTTTGGTAGTGTTTGAGATAATAATGGCTGTATTGTCTCACATTGACCTATGTATGCATTACATATGGAGTTAAGGTTATCATTCCTAGCTGCTAGACCGTCATTATTGCCGTCATTTATCTGTCTGTTTTGCCTCTGCACAATAGTTTGAGGTCCTGGATTAATTTGGATATCACCACTTAAGAGCGCTACAATAAGAGCTGTGTGCCACTGTTTTTGTTTAGGTATGCGGTGTTGCCATACCTTGCGGCGATAGTGACATTTACTTTTCTGGTAGGATGGCAACTGTTGGGCTTTTACTGTCCAGGGCGCTGTTACTCCATTCACCTTTTCCAACCCCCATGACTGATTTCTTTCTTCATGGAATTGAAGAAGAAATATAAATATAATTATGGCAGCCTGTACCCCCCTAATGCCTGCCATTTTCACTCTTCGCTCTTTTACTCATATACAATAATATTTATTTCTCTTTTCCAGTCCCTAGTACACTTAGTATCTGCTTTAGCAATCACCACTGAATTACTAGTAAAATTTCCTCTTCAAAAACCCTCTTCACTGCTCACTTTTCCCTTAACTTCACAAAACCCTTACAATTAACCCCTTAATACACACTCCCCTTCCCATCTCACTTCACAGTCTGGCTTCCCCAATTAACTTCTAACTCCTTTCCATTCTGGTAGATCAGAAAGGTTTAATCCATGGTTTTATCCTTCCAAATCCCCCTCAGTTCCATTTATCGGGGGTTGTGTGGTGTTGTTGACTGCCTGACCTGTTTTGCTGACTCAGCCATTTTTAAAACACTGAGGGGAGTAACGCCACCTACAACCTGACTTTCCTTGAGTTTATAGATATATTTGGCGTTTTCTGCTATGATTCTCTCACTGTACACTGGTCAGCTGAATATAGGTCAGCTACTAAAACATTAACCTTGACTGTTTAACTATTCACTTCTTTCTCACGACTGGCACTGAGGGATATCCGACCTATAACCTTGGAGTTTTGTACTGTTGATTTGACGATGTCTCCTGTGTTTCCCTCTCGTTAGCACTGGTACAGGTGATATGATGGTGGTACAGATATGATGCTACTGTCAACAGATGAACGTCAGTAAAGATGAGAATTTCACTTCGCTAGTTGTACGTCTGGCAGTAGCGGCTGTTTGGATGCCGGTCAGCCATGTTTAAATGCTCAATTCTTTCCCTCGTTTGGCACTGAAGAAAAAAGTCCTACAGACCTGTCATTTCCTTGGAGATTTAGTTGATCAGGTTTTCTGCCATGTTGTCTTCCCGTTAAACACTGGTGCAGTTGATATGGAGGTCAGTTATTTCATTGTAGTGGAAAACGTCTCATGTCTGGTTCACGTCTGGCAGCAGGTCTGGTACTTGAATGCCGGTCCCTCTTTTGTCATATTTAGTCCATTTCGTTGTCGTCACCGTCAGTTTTTATGTCACTATAGGTTCCTTGCATGTTGTTGCAGCAGTACTTGCCAACTTGGCCATCACTGGAGTTCGGATAGGCCCAGGGGACGGCAAGATGTAGGAGCAGCCTTGTTGCTGCTTGCTGCGGTTGCTGTATTTCCACCTTTCTCACTGCACACACCTCTACTAGTTTTACCACTTTTCTTGATCTAAAATCTGCATTTGATATTGCGAACAGAACCGTTATACTACATGAACTAGCCAAAATGAATATTGGTGGTAGCTTACTCTGCTGGATAATAGGATACCTGTCAAATAGAGTATCCTCTGTCCTTTACCAAGGCTTCAGAAGTGATTCTAAAGAAATGTCTTTAGGTACACCGCAGGGAGGAGTTCTTAGTCCCATGCTATTTAATATTCTGATTAATGCTCTCCTAAATGCTCTACCTGCCTCACCTAAACATATAGCTATAAGCTATGCTGATGATATCATGATCCATAAAAACAGGGCATAAGAAGATGAATACCATTCTTACTGAAGTTCAAGCAATTTGTAATCGACTAGGCCTCATAATATCTTCCTCTAAAACTAAGATATTAACAAGCAAACGACATCCCCCACCCATCTATTTGCAGGGTGAAATCATTAGCTACGTTAAAACTTACAGATATCTTGGTGTAGATGTACCCTTTAACAAATCCACTATACCACAACTAAACAAGAAATGTAAAGCTAGGCTAAATGCTCTCAAAGCTGTTGCTGGCTACAATCCCAACTATGCTGCAAATGTGAGAATCGTGAGAATGATGTACATAGCCTATGTTAGGTCCTTAATTGATTATGCTGCTCCCATGTTGATATTAGCTAGAGAAAGTTCTCTCCGACCCTTGGAGTTAATGCAAAATGAAGCTCTCAGGATTATTCTTGGCTGTCCCAGATCTACAAAAGTTCTTAACATGAGGAAGGAGCTTGGTATTTCTAGTATCAGTGATAGGATTGTTGAAATTAACACTGTACTCGGTATTAGAATGTTGAGAAACGAACCAGACACTGTCACAGTGAATCTTACCAAGTGTCTAGAGATAAATACACACAGATCTAAATGGATTGTGAAAACGTGCAACTGCATTAAGTTTTATAACCTGCATGAACTGTATCACTGTAGGCAACAAGAGCATTTCACCCCTCCATGGAAGATGTGTTCATTTAATATCACATACCTACAAGTTCCTCCCAAGAAGCTCATTGCTAGTAATCCCTTCCTTAAATCTCTTGTTAGAGCAACTGCTCAAGAAGAAATTTCTCACCTAGCTGGTAGTAACAAGTTATCACAAGTTATATACACTGATGGATCTAAACAGGAGTCTTCTGGCAGGGCTGCCTCTGCTCTTGTTGCCACCTCCCTAGTTAAGAACGATAATAAATTTGTTAAGTTAGGCATAAGAATTAACAACTGGGCGTCTACACTGCAAACTGAATTGTTTGCAATCCTAATGGCGCTAAAGCTAACCTATGACACTGAGCTTGACTCTATCATCATTACTGATTCTATGTCATCATTGAAGGCTCTTGGCTCATATAATGACTCCAACAACATGCTCATTGGGGAAGCCAGGTATAGATACTCAAAAATTAGGGACAAAGGAATTAATGTACAATTGCTATGGATCCCATCACACATTGGATTACTCCTTCATGATAAAGTTGATATGTTAGCCAAGAAGAGTATCGAGAAGGAGAATGTAGAATATAACTTTGGTATAACTGTGTCTAGCATTAGGAATAATATTAGGAGAGAAGTAAATAATGAAAATGATTGTTATAGGAATGCAGTTAGAAGCCTGAGTAGATCTATAACCCACTATGATAACATGAACGTAGATAAGTATGTTTATGGAGCAACTTGCAATGTGAACAGACTGACTGATGTTGTAGTGGCCAGGCTTAGGCTTGGTTACAAGTACTTCTGGCAGTTTGGGAGACACACAGATGATGATCAAACTAAATGTAAATTATGTGATCAGGCATATGGTCATTCTCTTGAACACTATGTGCTTAATTGTCCACTTATTGAGGAATACAGAGACAGACAGTATAATAACCTATGTGACATGTCAAGATATCTTATTAATGAAAATAAGATACCAGATATACTAAGCAAATTTCCTAAATTTGCTTGTAACAGATAAGTGAACTATAGATATGTAGATATAAATCCATATGTATTCCTGTTAACCCTTTGGGGCCTAGTTCCTAGGCCTTTTGTGTATCCATATGCTCTCGCGCTACCGTCCACAGGATGGATATGGGGTACACAATAAACTAGCCACTTCGGTGGCAAAAATCTAAAAAAAAATCTATATCCCTCAGAGAATGCCCTCTCCCACCTCCTCCCATAAAGTTCTCTATTACGGCACAACGTTTTATAAACCGTAACAGCCAATACCCTCCTCTTCACCTCACTTACCCCTTTCCCCCTCATTCCCCACATTATGTAAACATAATCTACCATAATGTACCCCACAGCCCTAATAATACTTTCATCCATACCCCCCACATCAAGACTCAATGCCCGCAGAACAGAAAAGTATTGACCACTTATCCTATGCAACACCCTGCTCAACCAACCCCTGACGCTCCCCAACCCCTCACAAAAATACACTACATGGAATGCAGAATCCTCCCCGCCACATATTCCACATACCCCCCTCCTGAACCACCCGTCTAGCTCGTAAGACCACTCCCGATGGTAAAATCCCATGCAAAAACCGATACATCACCTCATGTCCACGGGGTTGTAATCTTAACCTACCAAACCTTCTCCATCGAGAGGGCCACAACAGAAGGGGGGGGATGGTTGGGAAGGAGGGGGGAGTCTGTGGCAAAGGCACAGTCCAGGGGAACGGTCTGAAAGGGAAGAATCTTGACATGAGGCGGGGAAGGAAACCTTAAACTGGCCTCAGGTGTGTAACAATAAATATTAATGGTCTGTGTGATGGTGTTAAACGGGAGTGCTTCAGGATGTTTTTGAATAGGTACAAGGTTGACGTAGCTTTTGTGCAGGAGCACAATTTTAAGCTTGGTCGTGAATTAGTGGTGCCTGGGTATCAGGCTTATGTGTTGCCGTCTGAGCGTTTAAAAGGAGGAGTGGGTGTGTTGATCAGGGAGGCGAGCCCGTTTGTATTGCTTAGGACTGGGGGGGGGAGGGGGGAGGGGGGAGAGTATTACGTGTGGAAGGATGGTGGATGGGAGAGAGAGTGGCGTTTGTGTGTGTGTATGCCCCAGCAGAAAGTGACGTGAAAGTGAAGATGGATTTTGTGCGGGAGGAGCTCGTGTATTACCTACGCACGTTACCGTCTGTGGCGATTGTGGGGGGGGATTGGAATTGTGTAATTAAGAGGACAGACGTGGAACCCAGAGGAGCGGGATATTTTTCCACAGTCTTGGGGGGCCTGCTTAGAGATCTTCAGTTACGTGATGCTTTCGGGGGAGGTCTTTGGGAGGTGGAACATACGTTTATAAGAAGGGGATATGTGGCTCGTTTGGACAGGTTATATTTATCTCAGAGGGTTTTGGTAGAGTCTTTTAAAACTATTGAGATGGTGTCTTCCGATCATAGGGCGGTATTAGTGGAGGTGGGATGGGATGCTTTGGCTCGTAGGCAGGGAAGTTATTGGAAACTGAACACGATGGTTTTGGGGGATAGGGAGGGAGTGGAAGCGTTTACAATATTTTGGGAACAGCTCTGTGCCGACAGAAGGACTGAGGAAGATGTGGTAGGATGGTGGGATAGTGTGGCTAAGTTACGATTATGTCAATTTTATGTGAGGGAGGGCAAACGCATTAATCAATTGCGGTATGGTTTGTCAAATTACTTAGAATCTAGATTACGGAATTGTTATGAGGGGGGGGGCTGTGGCCGGGATGTACCCAGTGGAGGATATACACATGTTGAAGGACAGAATACAGGATTTGCAAGAAGAATGTTTTGAAGCTGTACGGGTACAGGCGGGGTTGGACGAAGTACTCTGGGGCGACAAGCCATCAGCTTGTGTGCTGCGAGGACAGAAGGTACGACAGCGAACGACTACAATACCGAGTTTGCAAGTCATTTCTTCTGTGGGGGGTTTTAGAGAGGGTCAGGTATTAAGGGACACCAAAGGGATGAGTGAATATGCAGATAGATGGTTTGAGGAATACGGGAAAAGTAGTGGGGTGGATGGTGAGGTTCTTGGGAAGGTATGTGAGTATGTGCCGTGCAAACTGGGGAGGAGTGATCGGGAGGCACTGGGTGGGGTCATTGAGGAGGGGGAAATATGGAGAGCCCTTATGGACATGAGGAAGGGTAAGGCACCCGGGATCGATGGTTTACCAAGCGAATTTTATGTACAGCACTGGGGTCTACTTAGGGGTTTCCTAGTAAGGTTAATGAATGCCATGAAAGACGGAGGTAAGATGGGAGAATCTCAGGCAACGGCGGTGGTGGTGTTGGTCCCAAAGGGTAAACAGCAGAGTACCCTTCGGGATTACCGAGCCATTTCGTTGCTTTGTGCTGATTATAAATTATTTGCGAAAATTCTTGGGAATCGGCTTAAATGTGTTGTGGGGAGGGTCGTGTTTGAGTCTCAGTTTGGTTTACCTGGTAGGTCAATGAGCGCGGGCCACGGGATTATCAAGGGGTTCCTGGAGGACATGGAAAGGGGAAGAGGGGCGTTGGTGGCGTTGGATTGGCAAGGGGCTTATGATAGGGTGGAAAGAAAGTCCTTGAGGGATATTCTCCTACGACAGGGGTTTGGCGAAGAAATAGTGGGGTGGGTGGATACGTTGTACTCAAACGCGAAGGTAAGGGTACAAATCAATGGGTGTGTGGGGGGGGGAGTCAACATGGAGCGGGGTCTTCGGCAGGGATGTCCTTTATCACAAATATTGTTTGCATGTGTTCAGGATCCCTTTTATAGGATGGTGGAGGATCGTCTAAGGACGGAGGGGAGGGATGGTGAGCTGAAGCCGTGGCCTGGTTTGGTGGGCTATGTTGATGATACCACTATTTTGGCAAGTGAGGAGACACGGTTAGGACTTTTGGGGAAAGTTGTACACACTTTTGGGAGAGCTACTGGGATGAAGGTAAACCTGGAAAAGTCAATGATCATGGGGCTGGGAGAGTGGACAGAGAGATTAGATTGGGGATGTGATGTTGTGCAGCGGAGGACCGGGAGTCTGAAAATCTGCGGTGTCATGTATGAGGCTGACCTGAGTGCTGCAAGGGTTAGCAATTCGAATAGGATGGTGGAACAGGTGCAGCGATGGTTGGGAATGCTGCGACCTCACCATTTAACCCTTAGGCAACGTGCAATTGTCATCAATGTATTACTATATAGTAAAGTCTGGTTTGTTTCGGCTGTGATGCCGTTAACAGGAACGGCGATCACGAGTATTCTTAGAATGGTGTTCAAATTTTTGTGGGGTTCAGGGTGCAACTGGTTGCGAAGGGAGGTAGTGACATTGCCGGTATGTAGGGGAGGGTTGGGTTTTTTGGACTTGAGAAAGCGCGTGAAATGTGTGTTTATTAAGAGGGAAGTGATGAGTGCAGGTGGATGGAGGGAGGGTCAGCTAGATAAGGTAAATGCTCACCTGAGGAAATGGTATGGAGGGGCGGAAATGAAGGAATGTGAGACAGTGTTACACGCCTTAATGTTAGCCAGGGAACCAGGAAAAGTAAAGGTGGGAACTTTGTGTAAATTGTTAGAGAGACATGTAGTGGCGCCGGTTGAAGGGATCTACCCCATGTATGCATGGGATGTAATATGGCGAAGATTTAGTAAATTAAGGATACGACCTAGGGCACGTGAGGTTATGTACCGTTTCCTGCATGGGATTTTGCCAACGGGAGCGATGCTCCGAGATAGGAGGGTTATTGAGGGTGGGGGTGTGGCAGATGCAGTGAGGAAGAGACTGCGTATCATGTCGTCTATTTTTGTGAAGGTTTGGAGTGCATCAGGGTATGGATGCATAAGGTAGTGGTGAGGGTGGGGGGTCAAGGTGTGTCGGTATTGCGAGCATTGAGTCTTGATATGAGTGGTGTGGAGGAGAGTGTGGTAAGAGGTTTAGCATATGTCATCGTGGACTACATATATGTTTTATGGGTTATGAGGTATATGTGCTGAGAAGGACTTTGGCGGCGATGTTTCATCGAACTTTGTGTCGCAATAGAGACATTTTTGGGAAAAGGTGGGAAGAGTATTTTTCTGAGGGTTATAGAGGACTAACAATAGGGAATTTATTGGAGTTATAAGGGGCTTTAACTGCCGGGGTGAGTGGGTTGGTAAAAGGGGGGGGGGTTCAGGGGATTTCAACGGGCTCACCTCCTTGGGAATGCAGTGATGTGGTTGGGTGTGATTGGAGGTACTAGTGTGTGACCAGGTGAGAGGTTGTGCAAGATAAGTTTTGCTTAGTTCCCTTGATGGGGAAGGTGTAAGGAGCAGATTAAATATATAACATGTATTAATGTATAACCTATAAATTATATAACATGTATATTTCTTTGGTAGAGTATTATGTTCCACTTGCACTGGTATTGCAATTGAATTTGAATTTTCTTGAGAGGGTTTTCCTTTCACTATTTCCTTGAAGCACTGAGTTATTTTTCCCTTTTTTTTTGTAACGTTGTCCAGCATCAGTTTTGACGTAATTACCTATTATTATTATTCTTATTTAAGGTATTGTCATTTTGGTAGTCCTGTACCATTCATGGTTGTAAATAATGTTTCCTCAAGTGACATGTGTCATAATAATCCTAAATTGAGGATAATTAATGTCATGATTATACAGGTTGGTGATGGAGTTAGTTTTCAATGTGTGTGTGTGAGTGGGGGGGGAGGGATGATGGGTCACCTGTGTTGCAGAACAGGTTTCTTAATAAGGCATATTGTAGGTCTGGTGTATTTGTTGCGAATTGTATTATGGGTGATTGTCATTAAGCTTGGTGCATTATTGTGTTGAGGTTGTAATTTTAGGAGTTTTGTTTATAGCCTTTTTGTGGCCTTTGTTATTATAACTTTATTCCTTCTTAAATTGTGATATGTTTTAAAAACTTGTATTTAGTAGACTGTCAGATGTTGCCTGGATTGTTTTGTGTTTACATATTGTTTTACTGATGTTGTCCTTGCTCATTATTTTATATATGTACCTATTAATATTTGTACATGAAGTTTTAAATAAAATATAAAAAAAAAAAAAAAAACCTTCTCCATATACATCCCCAGTCATACATGGGGAAAATCCCCTCCACCGGAGCCACAACCCTTTCCACTGACATCCTACACAGCCTACTTATTTTTACCTTACCCAGATCCCTAACCATCACCACTGCCCTCAAAATAGTTTCACACTCCCTCAACTCCGTCCCAGAAAACATGCGTTTCAATTTATTGTGTACCTTAACCAACCCCCCCCCACTCACACCCTCCCTCATCACCTCCCTTTTAATGAAGATACATTTGACCCTCCTCTTTAAGTTCATTAAACCCAACCCCCCCTGACGCACAGGTAACATTACTACATCCCTTTTAAGCCAATCACAACCTGAACCCCACAAAAATTTAAAAACCCCTCTAAGTATAGTTGCAATTGCCGTCCCCGTTAAAGGGAACACGGCAGCCACATGCCAAACCTTGCTATACAATAAAACATTAATTACAATGGCACGCTGCACAAGGGTCAAATGATAAGGCCGCAATGCTCCCAATCGACCCAGAATCCTTTCTACCAACCTGACTGAATTATTAACACGTGCAACATCAAGATCATCTGCATAGATTAGACCACAAATTTTTAATGACATCACCCGCTTCTTTACGACTGCACTACCCCACTCAACCCTCTCCCCCCAAGTTCCTAACCCCATAACCATGGACTTCTCCGAATTTACCCTCATACCAGTTGCACATGCAAACGTGTCGACCACTCCATCTAAGGCGTTTATGGACATCCCCTCCCTAACCAAAACAGTGGTATCATCTACATACCCTATGAGAACAGGCCAAACGCCCCCTGTACCCCCCCAACCCCTCCACTAACGCCCATATGGCGCTCCACCATTCTATAAAAGGGGTCCTGTATGCATGCAAATAAAAGCTATGACATAAGACACCCCTGTCTAAGACCTCTGCCCATTGCAATCCTCCCCCCTAATCTTCCATTAATCTGTTCTCTCACCATTGCCCCTCTATATAACGCCTCTACCCATCCCACTATTTCTTCCCCATAGCCCTGTTTCCTAAGGATAGCTCTCAACGCCTCTCGCTCCACCCTATCATAAGCTCCTTGCCAGTCTAGTGCAACCAACCCCCCCCCTTCCCCCCCCTTTTCCTTCCACGAAATCCCTTAAAAAACCATGCCCCACCCCCATAGACCTACCTGGCAACCCAAACTGGGTTTCCGATACAACCCTCCCTACAACACACTTAATCCTATTTCCTAAAATTTTCGCAAATAACTTACAATCCACGCATAACAACGATATTGTCCTATAGTCCCTGAGCGAACGCTGTTCCTTACCCTTCAGTACCAAAACAACTACAGCTGTTGCCTGTCTTTCACCCAACCTGCCCCTTACCTTCATCAAGTTTAGTAACCTCACCAAAAAACCCTTTATTAACTCCCAATGCTGTTGATAAAACTCCGCCGGCAGTCCATCGATTCCCGGTGCTTTGCCCTTTCGCATGGCACTCAAAGCTCTCCATATTTCCCCCTCAGTTATGTCCCCCCCCCAAAGCTTCCCTATCACTGTGTCCTAACCTACATGGCACACTTCCACACACCCTCTCTAAATCCCCTAATCCTACCCCTTCCTCCCGCCAATACTTTTCGTACCACTTATCCGCAAACAACCCCATCCCATCCGTAGTGTGGATAACCTGACCCGCCCTATACCCTCCCACCGACTCAAGAACCTCCAAACATGGAATAGCTGTTGCCTGCTGACGTTGTTTTTGTCTGCGCAACACACACGAGGACGACCTATCTCCCCATAACACCTCCTCCACCCCCACCATTACTCTCACCGCTTGGAACCACTCGTCCTGGATTTCCCGCAACCTCTCTTTAAGTATCATAATGTTGTTCATCGGATAGATACCCTCTACTGCCCCTTTTACATAACAACCCCGTAACCTGTCCTCCAAATAATTAAGCAACCCAAATTTTAAAGAATTAATCCTTTTCCCCTCCCTCACATAATAATGCCGAATCCGGTCCTTAGCCACACCATCCCACCACGTCACCACGTCCTCCACACCTTGTACCTCCTCAGTTAATCTCCCCCACAGCTCTGTAAAACCACCCAACCCCTCCTCATCTTCCAACAGACTCGTATTTAATTTCCAATATCCCCTAGAGATACTAGCTAGGGAATCCCACTCTACTTCTGCTACAACCGCCCTATGATCCGAAAAAGCTAGTTCAATAGTACGGACAGACTTTGACAATACCTTATGAGATATATACAACCTGTCTAACCTAGCTGCATAACCTCGCCTCACGAAAGTATGCTCCACCTCCCACGCTCCCCCACCTACCACATCCCTCAACTGAACGTCCACCAAAAGATTGCATAATGCTGTCAACATATGCCCCGCCCCTCGTGGTTCCACATCCGCTCTCCTGATCACACAATTCCAGTCCCCACCAACAATGGCCACTGCAGGTAAACCACGGAAAGCAAAAACTAGATCATCACACACAAAATCCCTCTTTACTTTCATATCATTTTCAGCTGGTGCATACACACTTACAAAGGTTACCCTCTGCCCCATCCACCACCCATCCACACACAACACCCTCCCCCCCTCCCCCCTCACTTCTTTGCAACACAAACGGGCTCGCCTCCTTTATCAATAAACCCACACCACCTTTCAAACGTGCCGATGGCAGAGTCAACACCTTATACCCTGCCACCTCGAGCACTCTACCCTCCCTGAAATTATGCTCCTGTAGAAAGACTACATCCACTCTGTATCGACGTAAGAGCATACGAAAGCATTCCCTCTTCACACCAGTACACAGTCCATTCACATTCACAGTCATGCACTTAAGGCCTTTCTAAAGCTTCCAACCCTTTCTCCTCTCAACCTTCCCAGGGCCTCCTGCCCCAGGGTCAACATGTGGTTTGTCACCATCCACCCCCCTCCCCTTTCCGATGCCTCTTATCCTGGCTGTCTCGAGAATATACATCCTTCCTCCCAGACCTCTGCGCGGGCGTCAGGACATCATCTGAGTCTGACGCAGCCGCCCTCTTCCTCGTGACACCCTCTACCGCCATACTTTCTTCCGAAGATTCCTCACAGTGAACATCAACCTCTACTGTGACCTGTCGCGCAGAGCACGGTGACTCCTCTCTGTGCCTGCAGTTGTCCTCCTTCCTTCTCGTGCCTGTCCCGCCACACTCTCCTTTCAACTCAGGCACCATTTCACGGACCAAGCCATTATCCTCGCCCGAAGAAGGTAAAGTTTTCAATACCTCGTCGAGCTCCTCCTCCAGCTCCCGCACCTCCTGCTGAATTAGCACTTCCTCCCCCGTCACCAGCAAAGTGGCCATTTTTGGCTCCACACAACTCGTGCCTCGCCCATCATGCACCACAAGAGACTCTTCTACAATTTCACTCCACAGACGGCCATCTCCTCGTTTTCCTTTGGAATTCTCCTCAACGACATCCACACCTGTAACTGGTGCTCCACCTGTTTGCGCCGGCGCCCTCCACTGCCTCCCACACGTCGCCGCCATATGATCATACTCCCCACACAACCTGCATGTTCGTCGCTGCCCAGCATACGCCACTAGAATTTGGGTCCTAAACTCCGGCATCACGACGTATGACGGGATCGGGTGCCTCAGTGTCATTTTGAGGGAGAATGTACCCTCCGGACGTCCCATGTACGCACCTGCCGCCCACTTGCCTTGGGTTGCCAGATGCACGGTACCATAAGCTGCAAACACCTTTTGTAAGTCCTCCTCGTCAGCCTCGAAGGGGACATTTCGCAACTTCACCCACGTATAGTGGCGAGAGACGTCTATGAGTCGCACTTTGACAGCTGGAGTTACATCAATACTCACATGCTCAAATTTCGTCACTAACGACTCGTACACAGCCGTCGAATTTAACTTGACAAATAGACGATAGGCCCCATTCAGGGCCACACCATAAACTTCATCATCCTGTACTCCGTACGTTTCCCTGATGATTGTCAGAAGTAACACCTGCGCCGTAGAGGGGGAAATCGCCCCACGAAGCAGCTCAACGCCGACAGTGTTCACCCTACGTCGGATACTCAGCGCCATATTGTTGCTATGAGAGCTCTCCTGACAAACAGCAGAAGGGTGCAGAGCACAACAGCGCTCCATAAGCAGCTAATTACCCATATTGAATTTAATGTGTGAACACTGGACGGAGTTGTACAATGTGATCACCGATTATCGAATATCAATTGTGGCTTATCGGTCTGAATTTGTAATTAGGAACCCACGTTAATGTTCCCTGCTGAAGAATTGTAACAGGAAATTTGCTGGACCTCTAGAATTATGCGTGGATGGCGGAAAATAAAGATGTAAACATCACTCACAGGTAGTGCACCATTAGTCTTTGCATTTAGATCTCTAGCTGGCCAGAGTAGGGTCTACGTGTTAGGCGGGTGTTGTGGTGTCATCCATTTACAGTAATTAAATGGTAAGTGTTAATACCAATTATATTTTGTGCATCCAGCAAATCTAATTATATACAGTCCACAATTTTAATTCACCAAAGTAGCTGGTTTTAATATTATAATTATTCCTTGAAGTGGACCGTTAGTATACAGCAATATTCCAGCCTAGAAAGCACAAGCAATTTAAAAAGAATCATCATGGGCTTGGCATCCCTAGTTTTGAAGGCTCTCATTATCCATCCTATCATAATTGTACGATTTTTGGGTGGGGTTTGGAACATGGGGTTGGTGTATGTTGACTTTTCTCCTTGTTCATGTTAATGTTTTGCCTTGGAACTATGTTGAGCATATTGTGCACCATGAAATGCTTTTAAATCAAATAAAATAAAAATCCTTAACTTTTTGGTTTAACGTGTCATTGGAGGTTTTAAGTTCTTGCATTTCCTGGGTTTGCTTGATGATTGTTTGGTTCTGGTTCCTAAGGAGTTTAGCTATTTCTGGGTCCGTAATTTTCGTACCATCAAATCCATGGAAGGAGTTGTCTCGGGAATTAGTGGCGGAGGCCACGTTTGTTGTTGTCTGGGGAGTGTTATGGTGGTGGGTGGTGAGGGTTGTGTCCTGGCTGGTAGTAAAAGTATTCCTTATAGTAATAATAATGATACCTTTATTTACCTTTATTGGTATACAGGCCTAGCTGACATCAATGACACACTACTACATAGAAAGGCCCTTGTTATGCTGAGCATTTCGGGCAAATTAGGTTAGTTTTGTCACAGGATGAAACTCACACCAGTCGACTAACACCCAGGTACCCATTTTAAACTGACGTTTGAACAGAGACAGGGACAGCAGGTGACTTATGGAAACACGTCCCTAATGTTTTCCAGCCATACTGGGGGAGATTCGAACCCCGGACTTCAGTGTGTGAGCTGAGTGCGCTAGCAATCGAGCTACTGTGGTATTAGGAGTTCTTGATTGGTTACTTGGTCTTTTGTTGTCCTGAGCTCTGACCATTGACAGGGGTTTCAGATGAATTGTAGGCGATGGGTAATGGATGAATGTTGTGGAGTTTCACTTCGTCTGACAATGGGGCAGGTGGTGGTATCATGAGCCTTCTTAGATGGCAATTTTGCGCATTTTTGGGTGATTTCTGCAGTTGATCTATATAACTTTGAGTCTCCACATATGTCAGTGTTATGTGAGTCTTTGCTAGGCCATCATAGGGATGTTGGGAACCTTAAGTGGAAGCAAAATAGAGGAGCAAGGTTCTTTATTTTATTTTAATTAATTTTACTTCAAGTACATGCACATTGTATATAGGCCTAGCTGACACCAATGACATACTACTGTATAGAAAGCCCCTTCTTAAGCTGAGCATTTCGGGGAGTGTCCCAGGATGCGACCCACACCAGTCGACTAACACTCAGGTACCCATTTTAGTAATGGGAAACATAGACAACAGCTGTAAAGAAACACGCCCAGTGTTTCTACTCTTTCTGTGAATCGAACCCAGGTCCTCGCTGTGTGAGAGCTTTAACCACCAGGCCGCTGCCACTGCCGCATTAATAATAATAATTATACATGTACATTCGCTGCCTGACTGCGGTAGAGTGTTGCTCCCAAACATCATTAGGGAGACATATGGCATCCAGAATGAGGCGGTGTATGGTGTAGCCTTGAATGGGGCATACAGGATTTTCATAAAGCTGAATTCCACGTCTGTGTATGAGTCATTGGTGACAAGATTCCAAGACGTGAGTCTTGATGCTACTCCAGCTGTGAGAGTGCATTTGATCGATGTATTTCGTCACTTTACGTGGGTTAAGCTCTGTAACATCCCGTTCGAGACAGTTGAGGCAGACATCAGGAGTGTTTTTTGAGGCATATGGGACTGTACATCTGACACAACAAGGCAAGTGGGTGGCACGTGCTTACATGGGCCGTCTGGAGGGAACGTTTTCCCTGAAGATGATTCTGAGGCATCCCATCCCGTTCTACGTCATGTTGGAGGATTTCAAGACGCCGGTTCTGGTATCGTATGCTGGACAGATGTGATGTAGTTCAGCTAGGCTTGTGAGGTCTCTGGGGAGACCTAATTTAATCAATTATATGGTCACCTTGCCTTGGCAAATGTCTGTCAGAGACACGCCTTTTCGGCTTAAGTCTCAGCTCCTTTGTTCGTCACTGATGTCAGATCTCGGCGTCAGGTCGTACACGTGGTGCACACCCAATTGTGAGGGGGTGCTTGGACCACCATATAAGCCCAAGGAACCACTGAGCAGGGGAGATTCATGTGGAGCTCTGGCCTGGGTGCAGAACTCTGAGCAGAGAGACTTCGAGCAGAGAGACTTCGAGCGGAGCGGCTGCTGGGAAACAGGGCTCGGGAGAAGGCTGCTGAAGTCTCGGGAGGAGACTGTTGGAGACATTGCACAGAGTACTGGCTTGGAGCAGTACTCATGCTGTATAGGTCTTGGGACCTGTGGCTTAGTTCCTGTGGTGAACTGTCCTCTGAACTATATTGTAAGTTATACTCATTTTGGTCAAGATGATTGTATTTTCCTGTCTCACTGCTTATACAAGCCACCCCATTTATCTAAACACAGTAATGTACTCCTGTTATCAAATATATTATTGTACAAAGACTTAATAATAAACTGTGTTTGAGTAGAATAGTAATATTCACTCTCCCCATTATTGTATTTCTATTTCTTATATTTTATTATATTTAAAGTAGTGAGAGGGTGAGTAGTGTGGTGGGTAGAGTAATGAGAGGTGAAGATGTTGTGGAAAATTTTTTGATTTGCCGAAGCTATAGCGCCTAATAGGTGTTTAATGTGTCGATATGAGTCAAAAATGTATTTGACAATAGGACAGAACCAAGAGTTCCCTTTGTGCATGCGCGGATGTGCGGGGGTAGAGGTTGACTCGGGGCATGGGGGAGGCGGGAGTGTTTTGAATGTAGTGAGGAGGCTGGGAAAGCATGGAACCAGGAAATTGGCGTTCACGGCGGCCTAAGGATTAATATAGGCCTCATTTCATAATAGGAAGTGTCGTAACTGTTCCTGGTGGAGAGTAAGGGAACGTGATTTACGGGACCACCGTAATAAAGTGGTAAAATGAGTGAATAAGGGTAGGACCGGGTGACTGGAGCGTCACCATGGACTGTGTCCCAGGGAAAATTACCCTTGGTTTAATCACCACTCATCGGTCTCAGATCTTAATGGAGTGATCTCTAATGTGTATAATAATTATGAGACATTAAATCATCTTGTGAATTGTAATGTAATTAATGATAATAACGCTAAGTTAAGAGAATGCGTGAAGTGAAATAAGTCGCCTTGCTCTGAGTGAACACGTTAGACCTCGTTCCCGGGACGAGGAAAATGAAGTTCATTGAGTCACGACTTCTAAACCGGGACAAACCAATGGATACCTCGTCCTGCTGGAATGAGAACCGTGTCGGTGAAGCAGGACATCGAAATGAGATGGTGAATGGAGGAAATAAGGAGTATCAATCACCCACAGTTAAGTAACCCTTCTAGTTATAGCAGACTGATACTGGCCAGTTAGGTATGTTGTAATTGGATAGGTTATGAGTGATCCAGCTACATCAAGTGACCACCAGAGAATATCTGGTAAGTGGAGAGATTATGTACAAGTGTTTTTCCTTGATGGATATATCCATGTGTAACTTACCCCCCCCCCTTCATTCAGTTACACTAATATAATCTATACAGTCCACAATTAATTAGTAGCACCATACTTGGGGGTGCTATCCAATCCATACTGGTCTTGGATAGATATGGATAAGATTGGGAGGTCGAAGGGACCACCTGCCGTGACCAAGGGTGGTTAAGTTTTCTCACATGTCTACATGGGGTGACTACAGTACACAATATGGTCTCCCAATGAGATTACTTGTATGTATATAATTTTGAGGTACATACAGGTAATCACCCCTAGAAAATTTTCCACAGATGTAGTCACCAGTGACCTCTCATTACCTACCTCCACTAATCTTCTCTCCTACTTGATTGTCTGCATCGCTCTTGGGCCGTGTAGAGCCCCTTGCCTGACGCTCCTCAGTAACCTGACAGCAGTGGTACGAGGAGGTTTTGTGCATTCGCTGCCTGGATGAGGTAGAGTGCGGTCGTGCTTTGCACCCCTCTACTGTTTCCCAAACGAGCTACTCAGTCAACAACATGGCGCCAGGTGTGCGCAGGAAAGTGAATACTGTGGGCATTGAACTCATTAGTGGGGCTTTAACGCCTACGTCAGTCGATATGTTATTGCCCAAAATTATAAGAGAGACATATGGCATCAGAGACGAGGATTTATATGGAGTGGCACTGAACGGTGTATATAGAATTTTCGTGAAAGTGCTAACTGCTCAAGTATACGAGGCTTTGGTTGATCGTTACCAAGATGTCAGCATTAACGTAACACCGGCAGTGAGGGTCAAGTTGACGGATGTATCACGACATTATTCGTGGGTTAAGCTCCGCAACGTGCCTTTTGAGGCTGATGAGGTAGATATTCAAAATGTATTCGAACGTTATGGAACTGTACATCTGGCCCAACCTGGCAAATGGGTAAAAGGTGCTTCACAGGATTTCCTGAGGGTTCTTTTATTTATTTATTTATTTATTTATTTATTTCCAATTTGAGCACACATACAGAGGTACAAAAAAATACAGATAAGAGCAGCATGCCAAAGCCACTTATACTATGCATAGCATTACGGGCTGGCTTAAAATTAACTTAAGATTAACTAAGCAATGATGAAATCAGTGATAAAACATTAATGTAAACAGATTACTATAAAGCACAAGTGAGTATTACAAAGACAGGTCATATGGTTGCATTCAGTCATATGAAGGATTCTGTTAGGTAGTGTATTTAAAAAAATAAAGTTAGATGACGCTAAGGCATCCTATACCCTCGTATGTATATCTCCCAGGTAATGGTAGCGTATGCGGGGCAGAGACGTACGTGCCGACTGTGTGGTGAATATGACCATATGGCGGTAGACTGTGGCAAGCGGAGTATGGCTCCTGGGCCGGCAAGGGGCGGAGCACATGCGCATGAGCACCCGATGCCTAAGGAAGAACGGGGGCAAGGAGGAGGGCATGGTCGCATGTGGAGTGAAGAGGAAGTGGCTCCTCCTGTGGAATCGGAAGAAGGGGTGATCCATGAATCACCTGGCCCATCAACAGTGGCTCCTGGGCCGGCAAGGGGCGGAGCACCTGCGCATGAGCACCCAATGCCTAAGGAAGAACGGGTGCAAGGAGGAGGGCATGGTCGCATGTGGAGTGAAGAGGTGGTGGCTCCTCCTGTGGAATCAGAAGTAGTGGTGATCCATGAATCACCTGGCCCATCAACAGTACAGTTGTCAAGTGAGGAGGTGCAGGAGGGCGCAGCAGTGAAGGCTATTGAGAAGGAGTTGGAGACGGTGATACAGGCTATGTTACAGTCTATGGAGGTGGAGAGTTACAGCAAACAAGAACCTGGGATCAGGGCAGAAGGTGTGTGTGGGGAAGGGGAGGATCAGGTGGCACCTGTGGTGGACAGTGCGAGTGCCATGGAAGGACATGGAGGCGGATTAAGGGTGGTAGAGGTGGAAGTCCATTGTGCTGGCTCCCAGGACTCAGATATGGAAACTGAGGGAGCTACAAGGAAAAAGGCAGCAGCATCAGATTCGGACGATGTTCTGACGCTGGTGCAAAGGCAGGGGAAAAAGACATGGGGTTATGGTACCCAGAGTGACTCTGCGAGAGGGCCACAACAGAAGGGGAGGGATGGTTGGGAAGGAGGGGGGAGTCTGTGGCAAAGGCACAGTCCAGGGGAACGGTCTGAAAGGGAAGAATCTTGACATGAGGCGGGGAAGGAAACCTTAAACTGGCCTCAGGTGTGTAACAATAAATATTAATGGTCTGTGTGATGGTGTTAAACGGGAGTGCTTCAGGATGTTTTTGAATAGGTACAAGGTTGACGTAGCTTTTGTGCAGGAGCACAATTTTAAGCTTGGTCGTGAATTAGTGGTGCCTGGGTATCAGGCTTATGTGTTGCCGTCTGAGCGTTTAAAAGGAGGAGTGGTTGTGTTGATCAGGGAGGCGAGCCCGTTTGTATTGCATAGGAAAGAAGGGGGGAGGGGGGAGAGTATTACATGTGGAAGGATGGTGGATGGGAGAGAGAGTGGCATTTGTGTGTGTGTATGCCCCAGCAGAAAGTGACGTGAAAGTGAAGATGGATTTTGTGCGGGAGGAGCTCGTGTACTACCTACGCACGTTACCGTCTGTGGTGATTGTGGGGGGGGATTGGAATTGTGTAATTAAGAGGACAGACGTGGAACCCAGAGGAGCAGGATATTTTTCCTCAGTCTTGGGGGGCCTGCTTAGAGATCTTCAGTTATGTGATGCTTTCGGGGGAGGTCTGTGGGAGGTGGAACATACATTTATAAGAATGGGATATGCGGCTCGTTTGGGCAGGTTATATTTATCTCAGAGGGTTTTGGTAGAGTCTTTTAAAACTATTGAGATGGTGTCTTCCGATCATAGGGCGGTATTAGTGGAGGTGGGATGGGATGCTTTTGGCTCGTAGGCAGGGAAGTTATTGGAAACTGAACACGATGGTTTTGGGGGATAGGGAGGGAGTGGAAGCGTTTGCAATATTTTGGGAGCAGCTCTGTGCCGACAGAAGGACTGAGGAAGATGTGGTAGGATGGTGGGATAGTGTGGCTAAGTTAAGAATACGTCAATTTTATGTGAGGGAGGGCAAACGCATTAATCAATTGCGGTATGGTTTGTCAAATTATTTAGAATCTAGATTATGGGATTGTTATGAGGGGGGGCGGTGGCCGGGGTGTCCCCGGTGGAGGATATACACATGTTGAAGGACAGGATACGGGATTTGTAAAAAGAACGTTTTGCAGCTGTACGGGTACAGGCGGGGTTGGACGAAGTACTCTGGGGCGACAAGCCATCAGCTTGTGTGCTGCGAGGACAGAAGGTACGACAGCGAACGACTACAATACCGGGTTTGCAAGTCATATCTTCTGTGGGGGGTTTTAGAGAGGGTCAGGTATTAAGGGACACCAAGGGGATGAGTGCATATGCAGATAGATGGCTTGAGGAATACGGGAAAAGTAGTGGGTTGGATGGCGAGGTTCTTGGGAAGGTATGTGAGTATGTGCCGTGCAAACTGGGGAGGAGTGATCGGGAGGCACTGGGTGGGGTCATTGAGGAGGGGGAAATATGGAGAGCCCTTATGGACATGAGGAAGGATAAGGCACCCGGGATCGATGGTTTGCCAAGCGAATTTTATGTACAGCACTGGGGTCTGCTTAGGGGTTTCCTAGTAAGGTTAATGAATGCCATGAAAGACGGAGGTAAGATGGGAGAATCTCAGGCAACGGCGGTGGTGGTGTTGGTCCCAAAGGGTAAACAGCAGAGTACCCTTCGGGATTACCGAGCCATTTCGTTGCTTTGTGCTGATTATAAATTATTTGTGAAAATTCTTGGGAATCGGCTTAAATGTGTTGTGGGGAGGGTCGTGTTTGAGTCTCAGTTTGGGTTACCTGGTAGGTCAATGGGCGAGGGCCACGGGATTATCAAGGGGTTCCTGGAGGACATGGAAAGGGGAAGAGGGGCGTTGGTGGCATTGGATTGGCAAGGGGCTTATGATAGGGTGGAAAGAAAGGCTTTGAGGGATATTCTCCTATGACAGGGGTTTGGCAAAGAAATAGTGGGGTGGGTGGATACGTTGTACTCAAACGCGAAGGTAAGGGTGCAAATCAATGGGTGTGTGGGGGGGGGAGTCAACATGGAGCGGGGTCTTCGGCAGGGATGTCCTTTATCACAAATATTGTTTGCATGTGTTCAGGATCCCTTTTATAGGATGGTGGAGGATCGTCTAAGGATGGGGGGGAGGGATGGTGAGCTGAAGCCGTGGCCTGGTTTGGTGGGCTATGTTGATGATACCACTATTTTGGTAAGTGAGGAGACACGGTTAGGACTTATGGGGGAAGTTGTACACACTTTTGGGACAGCTACTGGGATGAAGGTAAATCTGGAAAAGTCAATGATCATGGGGCTGGGATAGTGGGCAGAGAGATTAGATTGGGGATGTGATGTTGTGCAGCGGAGGACTGGGAGTCTGAAAATCTGCGGTGTCTTGTATGAGGCTGACCTGAGTGCTGCAAGGGTTAGCAATTCGAATAGGATGGTGGAACAGGTGCAGCGACGGTTGGGAATGCTGCGACCTCACCATTTAACCCTTAGGCAACGTGCAATTGTCATCAATGTATTACTATATAGTAAAGTCTGGTTTGTTTCGGCTGTGATGCCGTTAACAGGAACAGCGATCACGAGTATTCTTAGAATGGTGTTCAAGTTTTTGTGGGGTTCAGGGTGCAACTGATTGCGAAGGGAGGTAGTGACATTGCCGGTATGTATTATAGGGTTGGGTTTGTTGGACTTGAGAAAGTGCGTGAAATGTGTGTTTATTAAGAGGGAAGTGATGAGTGCAGGTGGATGGAGGGAGGGTCAGCTAGATAAGGTACATGCTCACATGAGGAAATGGTATGGAGGGGCGGAAATGAAGGAATGTGAAACAGTGTTAGCCAGGGAACCGGGAAAAGTAAAGGTGGGAACTTTGTGTAAATCGTTAGGGGGGTATGTAGTGGCACCAGTTGAAGGAATCTACCCCATGTATGCATGGGATGTAATATGGCGAAGATTTAGTAAATTAAGGATACGACCTAGGGCACGTGAGGTTATGTACCGTTTCCTGCATAGGATTTTGCCAACGGGAGCGATGCTCCGAGATAGGAGGGTTATTGAGGGTGGGGGGTGTGGCAGATGCAGTGGGGAAGAGACTGCGTATCATGTGTCTATTTTTGTGAAGGTTTGGAGTGCATCAGGGTATGGATGAGTAAGGTAGTGGTGAAGGTGGGGGTCAAGGTGTGTCTGTATTGTGAGCGTTGAGTCTTGATATGAGTGGTGTGGATGAGAGTGTGGTAAAAGGTTTAGCATATGTCATCGTGGACTACATATATGTTTTATGGGGTATGAGGGGGAAGGTGGGTGGGGATGTGATGAGAAGGACTTTGGCGGCGACGTTTTATCGAACTTTGTGTCGCAATAGAGACATTTTTGGGAAAAGGTGGGAAGAGTATTTTTCTGAGGGTTATAGAGGACTAACAATAGGATAATTTATTGGCGTTATAAAGGGCTTTAACTGCCGGGGTGAGCAGGTTGGTAAAAGGGGGGGGTTCAGGGGATTTCAACGGGCTCACCTCCTTGGGTATGCAGTGATCTGGTTGGGTGTGATTGGAGCCCCACGCCCAAGAAAGAGTGTGGTCGCTTGTGGAGTGAGGTGGTGGAGGAGCCCCTGCGAAGACTGGTGTGTGTGTGAGGTAAGCCGTGTCTTACCTGGAACCAAAACTTTGAAGGACGAGGTAATGGCACTTGAAGAAGAGCTCGAGGTGTTGCAGACATTGTCACTGCCTGTAGAGGAAGATGTACCCGAGCTGGTGCGAGACAACGCATTGCCAGTGGAGGAATGTGCCATGCAAGAGCACAGGAGGGACAATGTGACAAGCAGTGCAAGAGAAATGTCGCCGTTTCATGGAACAAAGCACAGTGGAGGTTGAGGTCCATCGTGCGGCCTCCTTAGACAACAACATGGAGGAGTAGATCATCACAAGGAAGAGAGCACTGGCGTCAGACTCTGATGATGTCCTGATGGCTGTGCAGAGGCCTGAGAGGCTGGATGAGTATTGTAGTGGTAGCCAAAACAAGAGGCACCGAAAGAAGAGGGGAGGGAGGGAAGGTGGTGTGAAGACCTGTGGTGCCCCAGGAGCAGGTGAACCTGGGAAGAATGTAGAGAAGAGGCAGGGTTGAAAACTATAAAGTGGCCTCAGGTGTATGATTGTGAATGTGAATGGATTGTGTAATAGTATGAAGAGGGAATGGTTTAGAATGTTTCTGCATAAATCTAGAGTGGATGTAGCGTTTCTTCAGGCACAATTTTAGGGAGGGTAGTGTTTTGGAGGTGGCAGGGTTTCAGGTGGTGACTCTGCCATCTGCCCATCTGAAAGATGGTGTGGGTATCATGATCAGGGAGATGAGCCCGTTTGTGTTGTTAAGAAGTGAGGGGGGAGGTGGCGGGAGGGTGTTGCATGCGGATGGGTGGTGGATGGGGCAGAGGGTGTCTTTTGTAAATGTGTATGCACCTGCAGAAAATGATGTGAAGGTAAAGAAGGATTTTGTGTGTGATGATCTAGTTTTTTCTTATGTGGTTTACCAGCTGTGGCAATTGTAGGAGGGGACTGGAACTGTGTTATTAGAAGGGCAGATGTGAAACCTAAAGGGGCGAGGTATGTGTCAGCGGCCTTATGTGACCTCTTGTGGAATATTCAGTTTAGTGATGTGTTTGGAGGGGGGTCGTGGGAGGTAGAGCACACTTTCATTAGGCGGGGTTATGCGGCTCATTTAGACAGATTGTATATATCTCAAGGGGTCTTGTTAAAATATTTCCGTGCAATAGAGGTTGCTTATTCGGATCATTGAGCGGTAGTGGCAGAGGGTGGGTGGGAGTCACTAGCGGGTACCTCTAGGGGTTACTGGAAGTTAAAAACGAGTGTGTTAGATGAGGAGTGGTTGGAGAGGTTTACATCACTGCGGGAGGGGCTAAGTGAGGAAGCAACTGGAGTGGAGGGTGTGGTGATTTGGTGGGATTGTGTGACTAAAGAAAGGATTAGGCAATATTATATGAGGGAAGGGAAGCAAATCAATAACTTAAAATATAGTCTTGCCAATTATTTGGAAGACAGTTAAGGGGCCATTATAAGAGGGGGGCAGTGGCGGGTTCTTATCCTATGGATGACATTATGGCACTTAAGGGGAGGCCGTGCAAGTTACAGAACAAGAGGTTCCAAATGGCGAGGGTACTTTTTTTATATTTTATTTAAAACTCAGGTACAAAATATATTGGTACATAATCAATATGTAACAAGATACAGGTAGTGAACAATAATCAACTGTGACTACACAAATACTGAAGCACATATATAATGACATCAGAACTGGCTGCACTCAAATCAAACACTGCTTATACATACTGCGCTTCACGTGAAAAGATGGTCATATAAAAAAGATAGATACCTACCCAGTAATGCTTACACTTCCCCCCACCGTGAAAACGTGCCACTTTCACCTTAGTATACTCAGTGACAAATCTCTTATACATTTATAAGAGCATTAAGAACTTCAATGACAAAATGTATAAACACAATCCAGCCAGCTAAATGGCTGACACTATAATACAAGGAATGTCTGAACATGATGGCACACATCCACCATACAACACAATCCACACCCTAACCCTCATATACCCTATGGTAATAATCAATATCGTGCACGGTGGTGGATTTAATACATTACCACTGACACTTCAACCCCCCCTCCCACAATGCCTAGTAACTGTCTGCCATCACCACACATAACCACCAAAAAGTCATTGATGGTAATTAGCGTCTTATAATATATATCATCCTAAAAACACGCTATATACATAAACCTACCAAAATAAATAAATTCACACAGTGTTCCCTCCTGCAGACAGTTTATTTACACTGCCGGAGATAATCTATACATCACATCCTACAGAGAATGGACAACATTAGACATCTTAAATAATTATGACATATGTTTCGCATGACCTGCTGTTGCAGAGATTGCTTACACTCCTACCTCTCACCCCAGTGAAAACTGTCCAGCTTCACCTGGCTATACACAAGATCAAAAAAACTCATTCACCTGAACATATATAATGAACTTGTGAAAAACATCTTTAACAATATATAAGCAAGAACACCCCAGGCAAGATCTTACATTATATATACAATACCAAAACGTACCACTAGTTAAAAATCAGGTATGAATGCCTCATTATTATGACAAGTTACATTGATCATTTTAAATTATGCACAACTACATATATAGGTAGACACGTATGGTTACAGGTTACAAAATCTCTACCAGCAAGACTCACGTCCAATCAGAAGGCCCTATCCCTCCCTAACCACACCATCCACACCCTACCACTAAATACCCTATGATACAATCAAAATGTGTATATACTAACATGCTTACGTACATCCTTACAAAACATGAAGGAATCCTTAAATAAATATATAATAATCGGTGTTCACAATAACACCAAGACACATTACATTGGATATCAAAATTTACATAATTATGGAGATAAGGTTATAACATAATGTCACCTCTACCAGGTGACAATAACTGCCAATGATAATATTTCTTACACCTCAGAAAAAGTGCGTTAGTTCAACAACTCTCGCTCCCATCAGGGACAGGCAGCCCAGCCACCGTGGAGAGAAGACGTCGTCGTTCCTGCTCTTCAGCTGAGCAACTCTGAACACTGTTGCTCGAGAATTTACTTGGGTTATCCTGAGTAGTTCTTCACCAGAGCTGAGAGGAGACTTGCTTGCAGTCACTTCGAGCCCCATCCCATCAAGAGGGTAAGGCGGTGACTTGCTTGCTTGTTCACCCCTCTCATCCCCATCCCCCCATCCTTCCCCATCCTCCCCTCACCCATACAACAACACTGGCCCACACACTTAAGTTAGTTAGTTTAATATGTTGATTATGCACCCCATACTCAACCTGTGGGCGGTAGTCAAAAGATTACAGAGGTACATAATTGGTCCAGGGACTGGACTCCAAAGTTTTGATAGCTGAGCAAGTTACAGAGGTAATGAACTCACAATTTTCAAAGGTAATGAGCTCACAATTTACAAAGGTAATGAACTCCAGGTAGGTCAAGTCACAATTATGACAAGTTACAAAGGTATTTACAGATTACAGAGGTACGTAATGGGTCCAGGGACTGGGCCCCAAAGTTTTGATAGCAGAACTAGGTACAAAGGTAATGAATCCTGTAAGAATGGTTACTTACGTTTATACATGGGTACAATCATGAACAAATTCCAGAGTAATGAGCAATTCACACTTCCACACCCGGTCACAGCTGTACTGAGTTATTGGTGCAAATGTTGATTGTTGAGTCACACACGCACACACACACACACACACACACACACACACACACACACACACACACACACACACACACACACACACACACACACACACACACACACACATACACCCTCATGCACACACACACACACTCATGGTATAAACCTTGGTAATAAATACCGACAAGTTGATTTAGAAAGACACGTAAGCAAACACTATGACATATGTCATAGTGTTTGCTTACGTGTCCTTCTAAACTACACACACTCATACACATACACACACAAACACACAAACACACACACACACAAACACACACACAAACACACACGCAAACACACGTAATGATGTATCACAGTGGGCACCTGTGACGACCGGGGTCCCACAGGGGTCGGTCCTAGGACCAGTGCTATTTTTGGTATATGTGAACGACATGATGGAAGGGTTAGACTCAGAAGTGTCCCTGTTTGCAGATGATGTGAAGTTAATGAGGAGAATTAAATCTGATGAGGACCAGGTAGGACTTCAAAGAGACCTGGACAGACTGGACACCTGGTCCAGCAAATGGCTTCTCGAATTTAATCCTGCCAAATGCAAAGTCATGAAGATAGGGGAAGGGCACAGAAGACCACAGACAGAGTATAGGCTAGGTGGCCAAAGACTGCAAACTTCACTCAAGGAGAAAGATCTTGAGGTGAGTATAACACCGAGCATGTCTCCGGAAGCACACATCAATCAGATAACTGCTGCAGCACATGTGCGCCTGGCAAACCTGAGAACAGCATTCCGATACCTTAGTAAGGAATCGTTCAAGACACTGTACACCGTGTATGTCAGGCCCATACTGGAGTATGCAACACCTGTTTGGAACCCGCACTTGATAAAGCACGTCAAGAAACTAGAGAAAGTACAAAGGTTTGCGACAAGGTTAGTTCCAGAGCTAAGGGGAATGTCCTATGAAGAAAGATTAAGGGAAATCGGCCTGACGACACTGGAGGACAGGAGGGTCAGGGGAGACATGATAACGACTGTGTGGAATAGACAAGGTGGACAAAGACAGGATGTTCCAGGGAGGGGACACAGAAACAAGAGGCCACAATTGGAAGTTGAAGACACAAATGAGTCAGAGAGATATTAGGAAGTATTTCTTCAGTCATAGAGTTGTAAGGCAGTCACACACTTAACACACTACATACATTGCTATCCTTCTGACTGTCCTATCTTCTTCTTTTTCGGCAACTTCGCTTTGGCGAGTTAACACAAGGCATTTTGACCATCTGGTAGCCCGTGTGGTTTTTTAAAATCCAGCCGATCTTTGCCTTGGGCCCTTTCCCCTCACTACTCGAGGGTAGGCTATCTTAGGAGCTGACCTTCATAAGTCAGCTGAAATAGGATGTTAGGCTAACATTAAGGAAAGATACCTTTTTGTTAAGCAACTCCTCTGCCAGATGCTCCTTCCTAGGCATCATGGCGAGGATTCCTGTAAGATTACGCATTGATGGAAATCAAATGTCCATGAAAGACATTCTCAAATGTATTTGCTCAAACTCAACTGTTGCTCCAGTGGATGTTTTTCAAACCCACGCTGGAGCAGTACTTCTCCTCTCTTCAGAAGAAGAGTTACTTCAACTACTAAAGCATGATGTCTTGGATAAACTGAAGACTTTTGGTGTTACCCCAGTTGCACCTGACAGCTATCAAGCTCAGAGGACTGTGTTTGTGGCCAGAATCAACAGTTTTATGAAACATAGCACTGTTAATGAAATTGTTGATAACATTAATACCGAGAATTCTGATCTTAGGGCTGTAGAAGCACATAAATTCTCGAATTCCAACAACAATAAGGTAACTTTAAAACTAATACTCGAGACACCTGAGGAGGCCAAACTTGTGTGTCAAAATGGCTTCAAATGTTTCAGTACCAGATGTACATCTGACCAAATTTCTATGGAACGTTTTGTCAGTGTGACACAATGTTTCAAGTGTTATGCCTTTGGTCATAACAACAACAAATGCAGTACACAAGGGCAAATTTGTAGCATTTTCTCTGGCCAACATTCCTATCGTGATTGTACCAATAAAAATACACCTAAATGTGTCCTCTGTAATGGAAAACATCAGCTGTTTCTGCTATTTGTCCTGAAAGAAAAAAGGAAATGCAGAAAATTCTTGACGCCAAGAAACTATCCACTTCTAAGAAGACCACTCCCCAGGCACCGCCAACCATGTCCCGAACTTCCTTCCCAGCTCTGCCTGGATCAAGTGGGACTCCTCAGGTCTCTACCAATGGTTCCAATGTTTGGAATTCTGCCCCTCTTGGAGCGCCCCAATCTAACCCTCACTTACAACAGACACAACAACAAGGTTCAGTCGCATCTCATGTGTCTCAGGTATCCACAGACGGGGATATAACGAGAGCACAACTAATGTACTTGGTGGCCAAAGACACAGCAGGTGGTGATATTCAACTCTGCTCTCGTGTTTTAAATGATCTGTTAATGGCTAATGGGATCACTCCCATCATTATCCCTGAAAATGTGAAGGCCATTATGACCCAGCCTTCTCATAACAAGAAGTATGTACCATACTCTACATCTAAAAATAAGCCTAAGTCATCCCTGGCCCAGGGATCGCCCTCCTCGCAAACCCAGGTTGTCAACTCCTCTCAACCCGATAAGTCAACACCTGAACATAAAAATGCCCCAGAAAGTGGTGCCTACTCTCTTGCTACTGTAGCTGATCCTGTTGAACAGGAACTTTCCCAAGGTAACTCACCTTGCCTATCTAATATTCACTTGGAGCCTACACAGTCTCCCATTAACTCTCACGAGCCTCTGCTTCCTGAAACTGAGAATAGCATACCTCAGTTTTATGATGATGACTCTAACGACTCTAACGATTCTAATGAGTCTGTTAATATTACTGCCTCTAGTGAAGATGATGGCATTTTTAATACACAAGCATCCACGCAAAAGTTCCCTCCTCCCCTTGACGAGTCCAGCAGGAATAGTGTAGATACAACACATGACATTACTTGCAGGCGTTCAGAACGCAGTGTACGGTCGAAGAATAAGAAATAATGGGGATTACAATTTTCCAACTTAATGTTCAACATTTCTTTAATAACCGTTACCTTCTTGAGGTTGAACTACATAACTACAATCCCGATGTTATACTTTTGAACGAGACAGCTGCAAGAGTTGATCAACATATTAAATTACGTGGATACTGTACTGTGGAGAAATCGAGAGGACCCTTTAGTGGTGTAGCCATCTTGGTTAAATTAGGATATACATTTAAAAATATTCATGTGGATGAAGATAACATTCTTGCAATAGAACTAACAACGTCGCATGGACAACTAGTAATAGGAACTGGATATTTTCCCCCGAGAAAGCCATATATAGTCAATTCCTCTACATAGGATATTAAGCAGAAATATTCCAACAATTCTAGCTGGAGATTTTAATGCTCATCACCCTGCCCTCTTTAACTGTGGAGCTGGTATTCCACTGGGTGACTTAAAAGGAAAACAACTCTTTAATATCATGACAGCTAGAAACTTGTCATTTCAAGGCCCATTCTTCAAATCGTACATTGGACCTCATCCAGGAACACCAGATATTGTACTGACAAACAGAGACTGTGACATCTTTCACTGTCGTATATCTCCTGGTGGAAATGTAGGATCTGACCATATCCCTGTTATAATACAACTACAAACTTCTCCATTTAGAATACCTGTAACTCCTAAACCCAATCTTAACACCCTAGGATTTGACCCCTTCAGGGCATATCTGGGTGAGGATGAAATTGTGTCTTTGGAAAATCTACCTTCCAGTGCAATTGATGATGCAATCAGGTCCCTGCACAATCGAATAATTGAAGCTACCAATGCAACTTGCCAATTAGCTTCCACAAAGATATACCAACAATATAAACCTACTAGAGAAATTAGAGACACTTTAAGAAATTATCAAGCAGAATGTCGAAGGCATCTTCAAACGCGACAACCACCAGCAGCTTCACTGCACCGATTAAGGCACGAATTAATTAACATGATTAGTCAACACAAACGAGACATATGGAAATTTCTAGTTCTTCAAGCTAATCACGGCGCGCATAACGGAGATAAAACACCTCAATTATTGGGAGCGTTTGAGGTTCCTAAACCTGTATTCCCTGGAACGCAGGAGGGAGAGATACATGATTATATACACCTGGAAAATCCTAGAGGGACTAGTACCGAACTTGCACACGAAAATCACTCATTACGAAAGCAAAAGACTTGGCAGACGATGCACCATCCCCCCAATGAAAAGCAGGGGTGTCACTAGCACGTTAAGAGACCATACAATAAGTGTCAGGGGCCCGAGACTGTTCAACTGCCTCCCAGCACACATAAGGGGGATTACCAACAGACCCCTGGCAGTCTTCAAGCTGGCACTGGACAAGCACCTAAAGTCAGTTCCGGATCAGCCGGGCTGTGGCTCGTATGTTGGTTTGCGTGCAGCCAGCAGCAACAGCCTGGTTGATCAGGCTCTGATCCACCAGGAGGCCTGGTCTCAGACCGGGCCGCGGGGGCGTTGACCCCCGGAACTCTCTCCAGGTAAACTCCAGGTAATCAATATAAACGTGAACCAGCAAAATTTTGGAGTAAGATCCGACAACTTTTAGGGGGAAAGCACAAGGTTCCTAACTACCTAGTTCATACCTTCACTGATGAGGATGATGAAGATGTTGAAATTAAACTTGACGATCCACAGGACCAGGCTAATTTGATGGGTGATGTATGGGAGAAAATTCTCTCTCCCAATAACAGTCGTCAATTTAATAATAATCATTATCAGTTAGTAAATGAATGGAGAGATGAGAACTTGGATGATCTACAACCACTACCTACCATCGATACTTCAACTCTTGAAGATACCCACCCGCTTACTAGACCTATTACATTACTAGAGATAAGTCAGGTTATTGGAAGAATGAGAAATAGAGCCCCTGGCCTCTCTGGAATAACAATGAAACAAATAAAGTACCTACCTAGAAATTGCAAACAGTCCTTGGTAAATATCTTTAATGCCATCTTGGCCTCAGGATATTTTCCAGTTGTTTTTAAGACTGCTAGGATGATCTTTCTTGCTAAGCCCAATAAGGACATCCACCAACCTGGGAACTATAGACCTATATCTTTACTTGAAGTCACTGGAAAAGTTCTTGAGAAAGTCATTTCCAACAGATTGAATTACTATATGGAGTTTAATCACTTGTTTACTGAAAAACAATTTGGCTTTAGAACACATAGAGGTACCAATCATGCAATAAATGTTATTTTTGACACTGTAGCAAGTCTAAAACAGCAGGGCAATCTTGCCTTAATTGCCACCAGAGATGTTCATAAAGCTTTTGATAGCTTATGGCATGATGGCCTTATATACAAACTCATTGACCTACCAGACCATAACTGGACTTTTCTCAGAGTAATTTATAATTTCTTAATTCAAAGAAAAATCATTCCCACCTTTCATGGCAAGTCGACAGAACCTTTTATACCGACGGCTGGTGTCCCACAAGGTTCTTGTCTCAGTCCAATTCTGTTTAACATTTATGTGAATGACCTTCCTCAACCAGAGTTTAATGACACAATTGTGACACAGTTTGCAGATGATGTTATTCATGTCGTCTCATCAACTCCAGTAACAGGAAAATACAAGTATGAGAGAGTCATAGAAAAAATGAATATTGAACTTCGTCGAACATCTAATTGGGAGAAGAAATGGAGAATTACGACTAATCCTGACAAGGTCCTTGTTAGCACGATAGGATGTTTTGCATCAACCATTGAAGATAAAGGAGGTATTTCCATCAGAGGTACACCTGTAGCCATTAGAAACCCTAACAAGATCTTGGGATATGAAATAGACAGGCTGCTCCACTCAACATCTCATGTAACTAAAAAGATCAACACAGCCAAAGCTGGTCTTAGCAGACTCTTTCGATTCAATCAAGCCCCTCAACATGTCAAAAAACATCTGTATAAAATGATAATAAGACCTATACTCGAATACCCTTGTATCCCAATGTCATTAACAACAAAGACCAACATGCTACGGTTACAAAGGGTCCAGAATAGAGCTCTTCGCTTTATTACCGATACCAGGAGGAGAGACAGAGTTAAAATGGCAGATTTACACACACAACAAGATATTACTGCCATAAATGTACGCCTTGACACCCTAAAAAAGAAACAACTTTATACAATGCAAGAACTATACATGCCAGATAGAGAACATCCTATACAAGTGATAAATACCACCGATTACACCATCAATACTCCACCTCACAGGACTCAAAGAATGACTCTCCCACAGAGGGTTCGTCGTTTTATTCATAAAGATGATTACCCTCGACCCATGATTTTGAGCAACTTACCTGATGAAGAAGATTGGATACCACCAGAACCCTTCTATGTATACTGAAAATCATCGCCCCCAATTAGGGAGACATCTTAAATAACTTTCTAATGTAAAATTATGCTATTGACTTTTGTTGGACACCACCATTAAGAAGCTATTGTCACAAAATTATAAACGGGCCAGAAAATCATTGCCTTTCTTGTTGTATAAATATCCGTTGTGCAATCGCGAAAAAAAAAAAAAAAAAAAAAAAACAATTGCAACTTGTATAATTACTACCAATTCAGAGTCATGTAGTTATATACTTATTATATCTATGTGACTCTGATGGGTTAGTATCATACCCCTTAAAGAATATCTTATCAATTCACATACACTTTTTAAATTACACCAAAGTGGTTGGGCCACTTACCTTTTATATCCTACCTCCCCCCCCCACCCTTTTCCAATATTTCCATCCTTACCCATCCTTCTTCCTTACCCATCTTACCAAAGCTCTGGTCATCAGAAGCGAAGAAGCGCTCCCATCAAATCACACACAACCTTAGCATCTGTCAACCCCAGGAGGCGGCCCCGTTTCATACCCCTGACATCCCTTCCCACAGTAGCATACACCATCTCTGTCCTACCCCTCCTTCCTGATTTACAAGTCTAATAATACCCCTAACGTTAGTTCTCTGCATCCAACCCCTTTGCCCTGTGTTCCCCATGATATGTAAATATAATCTACCATAATGTACCCCACAGCCCTAATAATACTCTCATCCATACCCTCCACATCAAGACTTAATGCCTGCAGAATAGAAATGCATTTACCCCTTATCCTATGCAGCACCCTGCTCAACCAACCCCTGATGCTCCCCATCCCCTCACAAAAATACACTACGTGGAACGCAGAATCCTCCCCTCAACATATTCCACAGACCCCCCTCAACCACCCGTCTATCCCGTAAAACCACACTCGTACGTTGGTTTGCGTGCAGCCAGCAGCAACAGCCTGGTTGATCAGGCTCTGATCCACCAGGAGGCCTGGTCACAGACCGGGCCGCGGGGGCGTTGACCCCCGGAACTCTCTCCAGGTAAACTCCAGGTAAACACCCGATGGTAAAATCCCATGCAAAAAACGATACATCACCTCACGTGCATGGGGTTGTAACCTTAACCTACTGAACCTACCCTATATACTTCCCCAGTCATACATGGGGAAAATCCCCTCCACTGGTGCCACTACCCTCCCCACTAACATCCTACACAGCCTACCTATTTTTACCTTCCCCAGATCCCAAGCCAACACCAGAGCCCTCAAAACAGTTTCACACTCATGCAACTCTACCCCAGAATACATGTGTTTCAATCTACTCTGTATCTTGACCAAACCCCCCCCACTCACACCCTGCCTCATCACCTCCCTCTTAATGAAGATACATTTGACCCTCAGCTTTAAATCCTTCAAACCCAACCCCCCTGATGCGCAGGTAACATTACCACATCCCTTTTAAGCCAATCACAGCCCGAACCCCACAAGAATTTAAAAACCCGTCTAAGTATATTTGCAATTGCCGTCCCAGTTAAAGGGAACACGGCTCCCACGTGCCAAACCTTACTATACAAAAAGACGTTAATAACAATGGCACGCTGCACAAGGGTCAAATGATAAGGTTACAATGCTCCCAAGTGACCCAGAATCCTGTCTACCAACCTAACCGAGCTTTCCACACATGCAACATCCAGATCATCTGCATAGATAAGACCACAAATTTTTAATGAAGTCACCCACTTCATCACAACTACACAGCCCCACTCAACCCTCCCCATCCAAGCTCCTAACCCCATGACCATGGACTTCTCTGAATTCACTCTCATACCAGTTGCACCTGTGAACATGTTAACTACCCCATCTAAGGTGCCCATTGACATCCCCTTCCTAACCAGAACAGTAGTATCATCTACATACCCTATTAGAACTGGCCAAACCCTCCCAACTCCACTCCCTTCTCCCTCACTAATGCTCATTTGCTGCTCCACCATTCTATAAAAAAAAGCTGTGACATAGGACACCCCTGTCTAAGTCCCCTACCCATTACAATCCTCCCCCCCAATCTTCCATTAATCTGTACCATCGCTGTTGCCCCATGATATAATGCATCTACCCATCCCACTATTTCTTCCCCAAAACCCTATCCCCTAAGGATAGCTCTCAATGCTTCTCACTCCACTCTTTCATATGCTCCTTGCCAGTCTAGAGCAACCAAGCCCCCCCTTGCCCCCCTTTTTCTTCTACGAAATCCTGTAGTAACCCATGCCCCTCCACCATAGACCTCCCTGGCAACCCAAACTGAGTTCTCGATACGACCCGCCCCACGACGCACTTGAACCTATTTCCTAAAATCTTAGCAAACAACTTATAATCCGCACATAACAACGATATTGCCTGGTAGTCCCGAAGCGTATGATGTCCCTTACCCTTCGGTACCAAGACTACTACAGCTGTTGCCTGCTTTTCTCCCAACTTGCCCCTCTCCTTCATCAAATTTAATAACCTTACCAAAAAAACCCTTATTAGCTCCCAATGCTGTTGATAAAACTCTGCAGGTAGTCCATCAATTCCGGGTGCTTTTCCTTTCCGCATTTCACTTAAAGATCTCCATATTTCCTCCTCAGTTATTTCCCCACCCAGTGCATCCCTAACACTGTTTCCCAACCGACATATCACACTCCCACACACCTGTTCTAAATCCCCAGCTCCTTCCCCTTCCTCTTGCCAATACTGCTCATACCACTAATCTGCAAACAACCCCATCCCATCTGTAGTTTGTATAACATGACCCACCCTATACCCACCCACCGATTCATGAACCTCCAACCATAGAATAGCTGTTGCCTGCTGTCGTTGTTTTTGCCTATGCAATACACACGACGACAGCCTATCTCCCCATAACACCTCCTCCACCCCCACCATTACTCTCACCACTTGATCACCATACACTGGCAGCAAAATGTCCTACTAGAAAGGATATTATGAAGAAAACACAAGATGCAGCAAAGACAAAATCTACTAACAACACACAAATTGCAAAGTTGCAAGCAGACACTACAAAATTACTTCAAGCATCTACTCAGCCCGCCTCCACCACCACCACCATCACTCCTCCAACATGTGACATAACGAAGATCCACTATTGTCTTCTATACGCTCACATGCAGATCATGGCTGTACCTGGATCCTTTAACTCAACCATCAACGAGTTATTTGCATTAAATAACAAGCCATCATTTATATTTCCAGCATCTCCACATTCTGAAGAAATTCTCAAATTCACTAAGAACTTAATCACCACTTCTGCTGCAGAAGCTCCATCACCACCACCAACTAGTGACGTCACTCCAACAACGTCTAATGAGAGGCCTCCACAGCCACCACACCTCACTGAATCCAACCAATCAGAAGCCTTGCCACCAGAACCATCTTCCTATTCATCTATTGAAGATGACAACGAATCAACATCAACCTCCTCAACTCCACCACCGTCTTCTCCACCTCACTCACGTCGATTACATGGAACACTATGGGTTAAACATAAAGGACTCATGTTCTACACCATAAAGCAATGCCCCAGCCCAATGACTCGCCTAGAACTCATACAACATCTCCAAGACAACACTGCAACATACACCACCGACGAAAAACCATTCCCTACTGTCAACCAGATAATCCACCAACTCCAAACCAACGAACTCTTCTACTCTTCTACAACTCTCTAGAACAAAATTCAAAGCATTGACAACCGGATCAAGAGAATAACTAACTCATCCTGCTTGCTTCCTACTGACACTCTCAGCTCCTGCTGCTGCTTTTGCCATCCTCTCCTAGAGAGCCAAGTAACGATATCATTCAAGCCTCTCTATCTACGCCTCTAGTACTTCAGTACCACATGTCCCAAACTGGTTGGGCCACTTGCCTTGATTCCTCCTCTTCCCCTCCTTCCTATCCTTTTCAAGTTATTTCCATCCTTCCTTATCCTTCTTCCTTCCCATCTCACGACAGCTCTCATCATCTTCGATTCTTCGATTCGATTCGATTCGATTCGTCCTGGATTTCTCGCAACCTCTCCTTAATTACCATAATGTCGTGCATAGGATAAGTACCCTCCACCACCCCCCTTACATAACAACCCCTTTACCTGTCCTCCAAATAGTTAATGAGCCCATATTTTAAAGAATTGATACGTTTCCCTTCCTGCACGTAATAATGCCAAATCTGTTCCTTAGCCACACCATCCCACCACGTCACCACATCCTCTACCCCTTTTACCTCCTCACATAACCCCTCCCACAGTGCTGTAAAACCCTCCAACCCCTCCTCATCTTCTAACACACTCGTATTTAACTTCCAGTATCCCCTAGAGATACTAGCTAATGACTTCCACTCCACCTCTGCCACTACTGCCTGATGATCTGAAAAAGCTACTTCTATTGCACGGACAAACTTTGACAAAACCCCATGAGATATGTACAACCTATCTAACCTAGCCGTGTAACCCCTCCTCACGAAAGTATGCTCTACCTCCCACGCCCCCCCGCACCTACCACATCCCTCAACTGAACATCCACCAAGAGATTTCGTAAGGCTGCCAACATGTGCCCCGCCCCTTGTGGTTCCACATCAGCCCTCCTAATTACACAATTCCAGTCCCCACCAACGATGGCTACCACAGGTAATCCACATAAGGCGAAAACTAGATCATCACATACAAAATCCCTCTTTACTTTCATATCGTTTTCCGCTGCCACATACACACTTACGAAAGTTACCCTCTGCCCCATCCACCACCCATCCACACACAACGCCCTCCCCCCCTCCCCCCTCACTTTATATCAACACAAATGGGCTCGCCTCCTTTATCAATAAACCCACACCACCTTTCAAACGTGTAGATGGCAGAGTCAAAACCTTAAACCCTGCCACCTCTAGCACTCTTCCCTCCCTGAAATTATGCTCCTGTAGAAATACGACGTCCACTCTATATTTACACAGGAGCTTACAAAAACATTCCCTCTTCTCTCTATTACACAGTCCATTCACATTCAGAGTCATACACCTAAGGCCTTCCTAAAATTTCCAACTCTCTCTCTCCTCTCATCCTTCCCTGGCCTCCTGCCCCAGGGTCAACATATGATTTCGTACCATCCACCCCGCCCCCTTTCTTTCGATGCCTCTTATCCTGGCTACCTCGAGAATATTCATCCTTCCTCCCAGACCTCTTTGCCGGCATCAGAACATCATCTGAGACTGATGCCGCCACTCTCTTCCTTGTGACGCCCTCCACCGCCCATCTATCTCCCAAGGATTCCTCACAATGAACTTCAACCTCCACTGTTTCATGTTGCACAGAGCACGGTGACTCCTCTCTGTGCCTGCTGATCTCCTTCCTTCTTATGCACGTCCTGACACTCTCTCCTTGCAACTCAGTGATGGTCTTCCGTACACGGACGTCATCCTCCCCAGTTGGAGTTAAAGTTTTCAAAACCTCGTCCAGCTCTTCCTCCAGCGCCATTACCTCCTGCTGCACAAGCACTTCCTCCCCCATCACCGGCAAAGTGGCCATTTCTGGCTCAACACAACTCATGGCACGTCCATCATTCACCACATTGGTGTCTTCAACTGTATCACTCCACAGACGGCCCCTCCCTCGTTTGCCCATGGGACTCTCCACGTCGGCATCTACACCTGTAACTGGTGCTCCACCAGTCTGCACCATCCCCCACCTCTGTTGCACACACGTCACCGCCACGTGATCGTACTCCCCACACAGCCTGCAAGTACGTTGTTGCCCAGCATAAGACACAAGAATCTGGGTCCAGAACTCCTTACCTGGAGTTTACCTGGAGAGAGTTTCGGGGGTCAACGCCCCCGCGGCCCGGTCTGTGACCAGGCCTCCTGGTGGATCAGCCCCTGATCAACCAGGCTGTTGCTGCTGGCTGCACGCAAACCAACGTACGAGCCACAGCCCGGCTGATCAGGAACTGACTTTAGGTGCTTGTCCAGTGCCAGCTTGAAGACTGCCAGGGGTCTGTTGGTAATCCCCCTTATGTGTGCTGGGAGGCAGTTGAACAGTCTCGGGCCCCTGGCACTTATTGTATGGTCTCTTAACGTGCTAGTGACACCCCTGCTTTTCATTGGGGGGATGGTGCATCGTCTGCCAAGTCTTTTGCTTTCGTAGTGAGTGATTTTCGTGTGCAAGTTCGGTACTAGTCCCTCTAGGATTTTCCAGGTGTATATAATCATGTATCTCTCCCTCCTGCGTTCCAGGGAATACAGGTTTAGAAACCTCAAGCGCTCCCAGTAATTGAGGTGTTTTATCTCCGTTATGCGCGCCGTGAAAGTTCTCTGTACATTTTCTAGGTCGGCAATTTCACCTGCCTTGAAAGGTGCTGTTAGAGTGCAGCAATATTCCAGCCTAGACATCACAATGTAAGACGGGATTGGATGCCTCAGAGTCATTTTGAGGGAAAATGTACCCTCCAGACGTCCCATGTATGTACCTGCCGCCCACTTGCCTTGGGTTGCCAGATGCATGGTACCATGTGCCTCAAACATGTTCCTTATGTCAGCCTCGTCAGCCTCAAAAGGGATGTTGCACAACTTCACCCACGTATAATGTCTAGAGACATCTATGAGATGCACTCTTACAGCTGGGGTTGCATCTAGACTTACATGCTGGAATTTTGTCACCAACGACTCATACACAGCCGTCGAATTCAACTTAACGAAGATTTTGAAGGCCCCATTCAGGGCTACACCATATACCTCTCTGATGATCGTCGGTAGCAACACTTGTGCCGTAGATGGGGAAATCGCACCACGAAGCAGCTCAGTGCCGGCAGTATTCACTCTATGCCATACACTCAGCGCCATGTTGCTATGAGAGCTCGCTTGTCGTGAGGGTACTAGTGGGGGTGGAGGAGGTGTTATGGGGTGACAGGCCTTTGGCGTGCATATTGCATCGGCAAAAGCAATGGCAGCAGGCTACTGCTATTCCATGGTTGAAGGTTCATGAGTTGGTGGGTGGTTATAGGGAGGGTCAGGTAACACAAGCTACGGACGAAATGTGTGCGTATGCAGACAAATGGTATGCGAAGTATTAGCAAAGGGATGGAGTAGGGGCTGGGGTTTTAAAGCAGGTGTGTGGGAGTGTGATATGCAAGCTGGGAAGCAGTGATAGGGAGGCATTGGGAGGGATAATAACAGAGGAGGAAATATGGAGGGCTTAAAGTGAAATGCACAAGGGCAAAGCTCCAGGAATCGATGGTCTCCCGGCAAAGTTTTATCAACAACACTGGGAGCTGATGAGGAGGTTTTTAGTAAGGTTATTGAATTTGATGAAGGAGAGGGGCAAGTTGGGCGAGAAGCAGGCAACAGCAGTGGTAGTGTTGGTACAAAAGGGAAAGGGGCAACACACCCGTAGAGACTACTGGGCAGTCTCATTGTCATGTGCAGATTATAAGTTGTTTGCCAAGGTTTTGGGGAATAGGTTTGGGGAATGGTATACCAGCAGTGGCAGTCATCAGTGGGGACTGGAGCTGTATTATTAGGAGGGCTGACATAGAACCAAAAGGGGAGGGGTATGTGTCGGCAGCCTTACAAGACCTCTTGCAGAATATTAAGTTGGAGGGGGATGCATGGGAGGTAGATCACACTTACACAAGGAGGGGTTACGTGGCTAGGTTAGATAGATTATACCTATCTCAAGGGGTCTTGTTAAAATATTTCCAAACAACAGAGGTAGCTCATCCGGATCATCGGGCCGTACTGGCAGTGGCAGTGGGAGTCACTAACGGGTATCTCTAGGGGATGCTGGAAGTTAAATACGAGTGTGTTAGGAGATGTGGAGGGTCTTACAACACTGTGGGAGGGGTTAAGTGAGGAGGTGAAAGGGGTGGAGGATGTGGTGACGTGGTGGGATGGTGTGGCTAAGGAACAGATTCGGCAATATTACGTGTGGGAAGGGAAACAAATCAATTCTTTAAAATATGGGCTTGTTAACTATTTGGAGGACAGGTTAAGGGGTTGTTATGTAAGGGGGGCAGTGGTGGGTACTTATCCTATGGATGACATTATGGCAATTAAGGGAAGGTTATATGAAATACAGGTCTAGTGGCTAACGCGACGGGCTGGAGTTTTGAGACTCTATGACCGCGGGTTCAATCCCGGCCGGGGGTATGGTTTATTTGCAATCGTGTCATTACGATTTCTTGAGTCATGTTGACGGCAGTGAAGGGACTTGAGCTAGAGTTCGTCACGGCCACGCTAGCTGGAGATTCGTCTGTAAAAACTTGCATTTGTGGTCACAGAGGTGCCTGTGCTAACTTTCCTATGGTGTAGAAATGTACCTAGTTGGATGAATCTTATTGTGGCTAGCTGGTCTAGTGGCTAACGCGACGGGCTGGAGTTTTGAGACTCTATGACCGCGGGTTCAATCCCGGCCGGGGGTATGGTTTACAGGACGAGAGGTTCCATGCGGTGAGGGTAATGGTGGAGATGGAAGAGGTGTTATGGGGCAATAGGCCGATGTCATGTGTATTGCGTAGGCAAAAGCTACGACAGCAGGCAATGGCTATTCCATGGATGGAGGTTCGTGAGTCAGTGGATGGGCATAGGGTGGGCCAGGTTATACAAACTACAGATGGGATGGGGGTGTTTGCGGATAAGTGGTATGAGCAGTATTGGTGAGAGGAAGGGGTAGGAGATGGGGATTTAGAACAGGTGTGTGGGAGTATGAAATGTCGGTTGGGAAACAGTGATAAGGAAGCACTGGGAGGGGAAATAACTGAGGGGGAAATATGGAGGGCTTTAAGTGAAATGCAAAAGGGCAAAGCACTGGGAATCGATAGACTACCGGCAGAGTTCTATAAACAGCATTGAGAGCTAATGAGGGGGTTTTAGGTTAGGGTATTAAATTTAATGAAGTAGAGGGGAGAGTTGGGAGAGAAGCAAGCAATGGCTGTCGTAGTCTTGGTACCAAAGGGTAAGAGGCAGCATATGCTTAGGGACTACCAGGCAATATCATTGTTATGCAAGGATTACAAGTTGTTTGCTAACATTTTGGTAAAGAGGTTCAAGTGTATAGTAGGACGGGTTGTATCGAAAACTCAGTTTGGGTTGCCAGGAAGGTCTATTGTGGAGGGGCATGGGCTACTACAGGATTTTGTGAAAGAAAAAGGGGGGAGGGGGGATTAGTGGCACTAGACTGGCAAGGAGCATATGACAGAGTGGAGCAAGAAGCATTGAGAGCCATCCTTAGGGGACAGGGTTTTGGGGAAGAACTAGTATGACTGGTAGATGGGTTGTAACGCTGAGCAACGGCGAGGGTACAGATTACTGGAAGACTGGGAAGGAGGATTGTAATGGGTAGGGGGCTTCAATAGGGGTGTCCTATGTCACATCTATTGTTTGCATTCATGCAGGACCCCTTTTATAGAATGGAGGAGCAGCAAATGTGCATTAGTGGGGGAGAGGGAAGTGGAGTTGGGAGGGTTTGGCCAGTCCTAATAGGGTATGTAGATGATACTACTGTTCTGGTTAGGGAGGGAATGTCAATGGATGCCACAGATGGGGTAGTAAACATGTTTGCAGGTTTGTATGAGAGTGAATTCAGAAAAGTCCATGGTCATGGGGTTAGGAGCTTGGGCAGGGAGGGTTGACTGGGGTAGTGCAGTTGTGAGGAGGCTCGTGAATTTGTTAAAAATTTGTGATATTATCTATACAGACGATCTGGATGTTCCACGTGTGGAAAACGCTGTTAGGATGGTAAACAGGATTCTGGGTCACTTGGGAGAATTGCGGCCTTATCATTTGACCCTTGTGCAGCATGCCATTGTTGTTAACGTATTATTGTATAGTAAGGTATGGCATGTTCCCTTTAACTGGGACGGCAATTGTGAACATACTTCGGAGGGTTTTTAAATTCTTCTGGGGTTTGGGCTGTGATTGGCTTAAAAGGGATGTGGTAATGTTACCTGTGCATCAGAGGGGGTTGGGCTTGATGGATTTAAAGTGGAGGGTCAAATGTGTCTTCATTAAGAAGGAGGTGATGAGGGAAGATGTGGGTGGGGGAGGGTTGGTCAGGATACAAGGTAGATTGAAACATATGTATAATGGGGTAGAGTTGCATGAGTGTGAAACTGTTTTTGGGAAGGTAAAAATAGGTAGGCTGTGTAGGTTGTTAGTGGGGAGGGTAGTGGCGCCGGTGGAGGGGATTTTCCCAATGTATGACTGGGGAAGTATATTGGGTAGGTATAGTAGGTTGAGGTTACAACCCCATGGGCATGAAATGATGTATCGTTTTTTGCATGGAATTTTACCGTCTGGTGTGGTTCTATGGGATAGACGGTGGTTGAGGAGGGTCTGTGGAATATGTGGAGGGGAAGATTCGGCGTTCAATGTAGTGTATTTTTCAGGAGTTGGTTGAGCAAGGTGCTGCATAGGAAAAGGGGTAAAGGCATTTCTGTTCCACGGGCATTGAGTCTTGAGGTGGGGGGTTCGGATGAGAGTATCATTAGGGCTGTGGGATACATTATGGTAGATTATATATACGTATCGTGGGGAATGCGGGGGAAAGGGGTCAGCGAGGTGAAGCGGCTAGTATTAGCGGTTATGTTTCATGAAACGTTGTCAAAACAAGGATATTTATGGGCGGAGGAGGGAGCGGGATTTTCCAGAGGGATACAGAGAACTTACATTAGGGGTTTTATTAGAATTGTAAATCAGGAGGGAGGGTAGGTAAGGGATGGTATATACGCTACTGTGGGAAGGGATGTCAGGGGTTTGAAATGGCGTAGCCTCCATGGGGTTGACAGTTGCAAAGGATGCGTGTGAATTTGTTGGGTGTGCGATTGTGTTTTAATAACGTACTTTTTCGGATGTGTATCGCACATGTGTTATAGGATGAGTAAGGGCATGTCTAAGTTGTGGCTGTCTGTGCCAGCGGCCAGAACGAGCATAAACTTTGTTTTATCCTGTACCCCATGTGTATTCATCGACAATTTTTGCTTGATGTACGATGTTCCCATACAAGCGGGACACGGGACTGTCATCATGGGCAGTACTCTTTTATTTAGTTATTTACGGTAGAAACGGTAGGGTTAAAAGTAAAAGTTTATATATACGTCGCTTAGGGTTAAGTTGAACGTCACTGACGTAACATTCCGAGAAATATTTATCACTGGCAGTTATTGTCACCTGGTTGAGGTGGCATTGTGTTAGACTAGGTTATAACACACTTATGTTAATATTTGATATTCAATGTACTGTGTCTTGGTGTTATTCTGAACACCAATGATTATATACTTACCTAAGGTTCTTTCTTAATGTACAGCAAGGATGTAAGTAAACAAGTTGGTGATAGTGGTTATGGTTTTTTTTGGGGAGGGGAGGGGGGAATACATTAAGCGTGAAAAGTTTCTGTTGTTTACGGTAATTACACCTTTATGGTATTGTATACAAGTGTTTCAAAATGTATCTTGTAAAATGTGTTTGTCTTATTTAGGGTATTGTGTATCTAGTGTTCTTGTACCTTGCATGATTGTAATTAAGATTGGTGTACTATTTTCTGTAACTATCATAGACATTTTATCACAGCTTATCATCACTTGTATTGTAGCAATGTTTTAAATAAAATATACAGAAAAAAAACTATGCACATAAATGGCCCGAAGATCTGGAACTCGCTACCTGAACAGGTCAAGGATTCCCAGGCAGCTTATAAATTTAGGACTTTGCTAAAAAATCATCTTATCTCACAATATTAACCAAATCAACCAAACATCTATTAACTTGTTTTATCATGTGACCTCTAGGCTCTTAATTCTGCTAATCCATAAAATTATTTTATTTCTCAATATTAACCAAACCTACCAAACATCTACTAATTAGTCTCATCATGTGACCTCCTGGCTTTTAATTCTGCCATTCCATAAAATATTACCACCTGCACCATTACTTGTAAGTTAGATTTTGTGCTAAGTTAAGATTTATTAAGTTCAAATAAGATTGTAAAACAGCTAACAACTATTCCTTGTTTAGTTTTAAGTATAATTACTATGTACTATTATCTTAACTAGTTTTAATTAGTAGCTATGTATTAGGATTAGTTTGCCCGAAATGCCTCGGCATGATAGTGGCTATTTATTTTATTTATTTATTATTAATTTATTATTGCTTAGTAAATCAAAATTGTAATTACACATTGTAACCTTTACAAAGAAATAAACATCGACACCATGCCCAGCCCTTCTAGGGCAGAGTAGGTTCCTGAGCCAGAGCATGCAGCTCACAAAACTGTCATTCCCAATAGTCCCGTTGGGGCGGGGATGGCAGACCAGAGAGGTCTAGCTTCTCCCTACGAGCCCCGTGAGGGCGGGGAATGTGGCTAGGCCTGGGGACAGTTGGTCCCAAAAATGAGAGGGTACTTGTGCCTCCTCCAATGGGAGACTTAGGTCTCAGTTGCTCCCTAGACAGGGAGCCAAGGCCGGACCGCCACTTGGAAAAGGCCTGCGCTGGGAAAATACCGGCGAATCTTTAATAATAATAATAAAGAAATAAACTTTATTTATTATTATTATTTATTATTATTATTGTGTTTAGTTATTTTTAAGGTATTGGGTATTTAGTGACCATGTACCATCGATATTGAAAATACTTTCCTCAAGGGACATGATGAGTTAGGGATCTCTTAAATTAATGTTATAATTTTCAGCTGAGGAAATGTGTTATAATTCATGTGTGTGTGTGTGAGTTGGGGGAGGGGATGATGTGTCAATTGTGTTGCGGCACAGGTTTCTTATTTGTGTACATAGGGGGAATTCTCTGCTCGTCTGTTGGTGCGAGCAGACGTGCGCCTGCTGCCCTCTCTCGGCAATTGGAAGACTTCCTGTTTTTTTCAATATGGAGCAGGGTGAGGACAAGAGTGAATACTGTGAGTATCGAGCTGGTTCGTGGGGCAATTTCACCACAAGCTGCTCCCGTGCTGTTGCCATTAATCATCCGAGATACGTATGGTATAGAGGATGCTGAATTATATGGTGTAGCACTCAATGGCGCATATAGGGTGTTTGTCAAGTTGTTGAATGCCAGCGTCTATGAGAGGCTGGTGGAGAAATACCAGGATGTGCAAGTGGACGTCAATTCTTTAGTGAGTGTCAGCCTTCATGACATCTCCGGGCACTATACTTGGGTTAGAGTGTGAAACGTTCCATTTGAGGCAGATGAAACGGACATACACGGTGTTTTCAAGGACTACGGGGCAGTTCACCTGGCACAGCCCGGCAAGTGAGTAGAAGGTGCATATGCTGGGTTCCTGGAGGGCACCTTTTTGCTAAAAATGACGTTATGGCACCCCATACTGTTGTATGTTATGTTGGAGGCTTTTAGAACTCAGGTCATGGTGTTATATGCTGGGCAACGCAGGAATTGCAGGCGTTGTGGTGGTTTTGATCACATTGCAGCGTATTGTGAACAACAGTCTTGACTTTATGGTCTAGGAAGCATTGCCACAGTGGAATCTGGGCAAGTTGGACGTGCCCTGGAGTTACAGGAAGGACGTGGGCCTGGTCGTCTGTGGAGTGAGGAGGTGGAGCAAGCAGAGACAATGGCGAGCAAGGATCTGACGGCCCCTGTGGCTGGGGGCCCTGTGGGACCCATTTTGCCTGATGGTGGGGGACGGCATAGTTCGGCAGTGGAAGCCATCGATGAGGTCCAAGAGACATGAGTAAAGTAGAGACATGAGTAAAGGAGGTCCAAAAGGACATGGTGGTGTTGTGAAGAAGGTGTCAAAGCACAGAGGGAAAAAAACACTGCTGGCCTAAGGTGTATGACAGTTAACATCAATGGTTTGTGCATGGTTTGCCAGTTTTTTGTGCCGGCATAGAGTGGATGTCATATTTGCGCAAGAGCACAATATCAAGGTGGGGCGTGTATTAGAGGTGGATGGATAGGGCCTTTGTGATGCAGACAGGACACTTGAAAGGAGGGGTGGGAGTCCTACACTGTGAGGCAAGCCCATTTGTGGTCAGTAGAAGTGAAGGGGGGGAGGAGTGTATTATGAGAGTGGATGGGTGAGCGAGAGGCATTACTGTGTGTGTATGCACTCGTGGGGAGTGATGCACGTGTGAAAGCAGATTTCGTGAGGGATGAGCTCGTTTATTATTTCCGTTCTTTACCACCTGTTGCTGTCGTGGGAGGGGACTGGTAATGTATTATTCATAGGGCAGACATTGAGCCGTGGGGGCCGGGGCATTTTTCAACTATCCTAGGTGATCTTCTGAGGGATGTGTGTTTACAAGATGTGTTTGGGGGCGGGGCTTGGGAGGTGGAGCACACTTTTGTTAGACGTGGATATGCGGAGAGGCTAGATTGGGTGTACATCACGAAGCAGGTAAGAGTGGAGTTGTTGTGTATGGTGGAGGTGGAATATTCTGATCATAGGGCAGTTGTCGTTGATTTGGGGTGGGACGGGTTGGCCAGGAGGTGTAAAAGCTATTGGAAACTAAATACGAGGATCCTGGGTGACGAGGAGGGGCAGGGGGGATTTGAAACGTTGTGGGCAGAACTCAGTGAGGAAGGGCGGGGTGTGGAGGATTTGCTGGGGTGGTGGGTATAGTAGTGACCTGACATACTTGGCCTGTTTCTGAAAGGTGAGCTTTTTATCAATGTAGATTCCCAAGTACAGGTAGGAGCCTGTCCACTCAAGTTCTATATCCTGAATATGTAATACATTCACAGGGTCTGGTCCCTTGAACATCATTGCAAGAGATTTCTCGGCCGAGATCTTGAGGCCTAGTTCCTTGCAAGACTGTGTAATTAGGTCTAAAGCTCTCTGAGCCTGTCATTCTAAATTGCCTTTCCCATTCACTACGAGTGCAAGATCATCAGCATAGCTGAAGAGCTGTGTACCACTATGAAAGGGAAGGCTCACAAGTTCCTGCATAAGGATGTTAAACAGGGTAGGACTGAGCACACCTCCTTGTGGTGTACCGTTTTCCAGGGTTTTAAAGGAAGAGTAGTGTCCCTGAAAGCTGACACAGGCCTGCCTGCCCCTAAGGTAGGACCCTATCCAGGCCAGGAGGCGTCCTTTGATTCCCTTCCAAGCTAGTATTGCCAGAATTGCTGTGGGGCTGGCTAGCTCAAATGCCTTTTCAAAGTCGAGGTAGATGACGATACTAGGGTTTTTGTTACTATCAGCAATCTGGCTTAGTAGAGTGGTTATGCACTCTGCTGTACCCACTCCTTTGGTGAAGCCAAATATGTGATGATGAGAAGGTCCAAGTTTCCATAAGAGGCAGTTTAACACCATCCTCTCAGCAGTCTTGGCTAAGCAGCTGGGCAGCGATATGGGTCTCATACTCAGGGCTGGATTACCACATAGGCAAACCAGGCATATGCCTAGGGCCCTGCGCATTTGGGGGCCCCGCGGTCCAAGGGGTTCAGGGGCTCATCCAAGACTGCACACATGGTGCAAGTGCAAAGGGGTCCCTACCTAAAAAGTTCAAGTGTTTGGAGAGTAAAATTGATTTTAAAAAATTAATCAAAACAAAAATAAATAATGAAATAAAATAAAATAAAAATAAATAAACCTAACCATAGATGGCAACACTCAACACGCCTTTGTTTACATCAGAACAGCTGTGTTTTCCCGCTAATGGGTGAGTATGGGAGATTCCTCTCCAATTTTCTGTAGGTTATATGATTTGATAGTCTTATGCATGATGCAATGATAATAATGGTCAGTGATTTACAAAGGGAATAATAGTGCTGTAGTGGTTATGCTGAATATAATAAGTACATGATGTCACTACTTTAATAGCCTAATCTAGTAATACTATGCTGTCTTGAGTTTTTTCTCTTTAAAATGCATGATTTAACAAGATAATTATAATGGCTGTTGGTAAATGGTTTTGGTTGTCTTGATGTACTTTCCCTATTAAATTTAATCTAAATAGCCAGAATGTATTTAATTAGATCTTAAACAGGCTCACACCGACATCATCCCCCCACCCCCAAGCTGGAAGGGGTCGCTTCGCTTACCCGTAACTCAAAGGGGCCCCACCAATCTGAATAGCCTAGGGCCCGGAGACTTCTTAATCCGGCCCTGCTCATACTGCCTGGGTCCTTGGGCTTTGGAATTGGTACGATGGTAGCTTTCTTCCAAGCTGCTGGGAGTGTCCTGGCCCTCCACGACTTGTTAATGATGTCTAGTATGGCCTCCCATCCACTCTGCCCAGCCTGTGCAATCATGGAGTGCGTAACACCATCGATGCCCGGGGCAGTGTCACCTGTGTTCTAAATGGCAAGTCAGAGTTCCAAGTCCGTGAGGTCTTCATCAGTCACATCTTCCGACTCACATGCAGCTTGTATCGTTAGCTGGTGCTGTGGCAGAAGATCCGTCTGTATATTCCGGATGTCCTGTGGGAGCTGAGTGGAGGCTCCCCTGGAAGTGAAAAGCTCCACTAGTTTCTCAGCTTCCTGGGATGGGTTCGGGTGTGCTGGTGGCCTCGGCTTGCTCTTGCCAGTTGCTGTGTTGAGCTTGCCCCATATCTCAGATAAGGTGGTGTGATGCCCGAATGTTGAGCACCACTCAGGCCATTTCTCAGTTTTTACTCTGAGAGAGACTCTGCAGGCATGCTGCACAATGGCTCTCAGAGTATTCCTGTTCTCTGCCGTAGGGTTACGCCTGTATAGCTTCCTAAAAGAGTTGATGCTGTTCTGCTCCCACACCTCGTTGTTGTAGAACCACCAGTCTCTTTTGTGAGTGCGTCCTGGGGACTTCTTCGGAATTGCGCACTCTGCTGCCTGGATGAGAACAGTGATTAGCTCCTGTTCAGCCGTATCACAGTCTTCAGATAGAGAGTATGTGGACCACCAGTCATGAAGATAATCCTGGAACACCTTCCAGTTGGCTCTCTTTACGTCCCATCTAGGAGGCAGCACAACTGTGGGAGGGCTGTTGATGTTGAAGGTGGTGATCACTGCAAAGTGGTCACTGACAAGGTGAGGATGAGTTTCCCATGTGGCTCCTGCTGCGAGTTGTCTTGACCCGAAAGTAAGGTCGAGGCAGCCACCCAACAGGTGTGTCTCCATTGTTTAGCAACTTTACCTCTGGAATATCGTGTAGGAGCATTGCTATGTGTCTGCCAGCAGCATTGGTTGCTGAGTGAGAGTGCAGCAATGGGTGATGTGCGTTAAAATCTCCACCCACAATAATACACTCAGTGCGTGCTAGTGCGAGGAGCTCTGCAATGTCGAGGGTGTGTCTTGGGTTCTTGTAGATGTTATAGATGGTAATGGGCGCCCCAGGTATGTGCACAAGGATGGCCTGTACCTCGACATCCTCCCCACAGTCCACAGGGTTGGCTATAACCTCGTGAGGTATTGTATTGGATACAAATACAGCTGTGCCTCTGCAGTGAACGCCCAGGTCCATGTGCCAAAAATACGCAGCAAAACCGGGTAGTCTTGGGCACATAGTCGGGACAGTCAGAGTTTCTTGTAGCAAGACGATGTCAACCCGATCCCGAATTACTGCCTCCAGCAAGAGGTGCTGTTTGCCCCTCAGGCCCTGAATATTCCATTGTAGGAACTTGAGGGTGTGATTTGGTACCAAGGTTATTCCATCGCTGTTGTTTCCTGAGCTGGAGACTGAGTCCTGCCCGCTCTGAGAACCTGCAAATTCGTGGCATCCACTGTCTCCTCGGTCAGTAAGCACACTCTCAGGAGGGTACTGACCATCTGCCGGAATGCACTCTGTTGTTCCGTGGAGTTGATTGTGTTGCAAATAAGATCCGTGAATATCTTGATGAGTGCTACGAGATCCTCCCTGGTGAGGGCCTGCTTTGGGGTTGGGTTCGAAACAGTGGATATTATTTGGGCTGTTGTGGTCTGTAGGGACTGCTGAGGGTTAGATTTCTTTATTGTATGCACCGTGGTCTGTTGCTGTATACCAGGTTGGATAACTGGGATCTGCTGGTGAGGTGCCAGTTGAGCCTGCAAAGCACCTATGCCGGGTAAGGAGTGCCTACGTTGTCATGCTATGGCCGGTGGGGGCTCGTTTAGTGCCGCCTGCTGATCGCATTGACCAGATGTACCCTGTTGATGCCTCCTGTTCCTCTTGTTCCTGTTTCTTCGTTGAGGTAGGGGTGCAGGAGGTCCTTGACCTTGACATCTGGTTGAGGCTTCGAGGGTTGGGAATTCCTTGGCATTGACTTGGGTTAGCTGCTGAGAGATCTGCGGTATGGCAGGGTTCTATGCACCCATCGTTTGCTGAGAGTGATGATCCGTCGTAGCCTGTTGCCGAGTTTTTGGCGTCTTCAAGACTCCTTGAATTCTGGCGAGCCTCTCGGGGCATCGAGGATTCCACGCATGGTGTTTCTCCCTGCAGTTCGGGCATTGTGGAGTGGGTGGCGAAGCATTTTTCAGCTTGGTGATGCATTCCTCGGTAGGGTGGTGCTGGCTGCAGACACCGCAGATTACTCTGTTCAGACAGAGTGCACCCAGGTGTCCATAACGCTGACACTTGAAACAGTGAACTGGTTCTGCTGTGAAGGTCCTGACATCGTACCTGCCCCAAGAACCGAGGTCCAGCTGGGATGGCAGTGGTCCTACATGCTGAATGAGGACCTGTCTGGTTGGTGCGTTGCCTGCCGTTTTTGCCTTGAGACGTTGAGCTGACACCACACTGGGGTGAGCTGCTACTGCCTCGATGGGCATCATCAGCAGGTATCGCATCACTACACCCTTGGTGATCTTCTGCCGAGAGTCCAGTTCCTCCAGGGTAAATGAGCGATCTGTCTCAATGACTCTCTTCAAGGTGGTATACATTTCCTTGTTGAGAGGAGTCAATATTGGTTCTCCCCTCAAGTTGAACCATATCTTGAACTTCAGGTTGTGTCGTGATTCCAGGTATGAAACAACCCCATTGGTAATCCCCCTTATGTATGCTGGGAGGCAGTTGAACAGTCTCGGGCCCCTGACACTTATTGTATTGTCTCTTAACGTGCTAGTGACACCCCTGCTTTTCATTGGGGGAATGTTGCATCGTCTGCCGAGTCTTTTCCTTTTGTTGTGAGTGATTTTCGTGTGCAAGTTCGGTACTAGTCCTTCTAGGATTTTCCAGGTGTATATAATCATGTATCTCTCCCGCCTGCATTCTAGGGAGTATAGGTTCAGGAACTTCAAGTGCTCCCAGTAATTGAGGTGTTTTATCTCCGTTATGCATGCCGTGAAGGTTTTCTGTACATTTTCTAGGCCAGCAATTTCACCTGCCTTGAAAGGTGCTGTTAGTGTGCAGCAATATTCCAGCCTAGAGAGAACAAGCAACCTGAAGAGTATCATCATGGGCTTGGCATCCCTAGCTTTGAATGTTCTCATTATCCATCCTGTCATTTTTCTAGCAGCTGCGATTGATACAATGTTATGGTCCTTGAAGGTGAGATCCTCCGGCATGATCACTCCCAGGTCTTCGACGTTGGTTTTTCGCTCTATTTTGTGGCCGGAATTTGTTTTGTACTCTCTTACCGGCAGCAGCGGCAGCAGCGGCAGCAGCGGCAGCAGCGGCAGCAACGGCAGCAGTGGCAGCAACGGCATCCTACCAGCTCTTTTTCTTGAAGAATTGAGACACTTATGCAACACATGGGAATCTTTATTGAAGAAACGTTTCGCCACACAGTGGCTTCATCAGTCCAATACAAAGTAGAAATGGGTAAGTGGATCTCACCTCCTCCTGCCTCAACTCATCTCACCGCAGTATATAAGCCACCTCTCTGGCCCTATGCTGCACTTCCTACAAGAGTGATGGACTGAACACATCGATTCCAGGTTGAGGGACTGATTACCTCGAACTTCTACTCCACTTACCCATTTCTACTTTGTATTGGACTGATGAAGCCACTGTGTGGCGAAACGTTTCTTCAATAAAGATTCCCATGTGTTGCATAAGTGTCTCAATTCTTCAACTTGTCGGTTTTCAAAACCATTCATCAGCTCTTTTTCTTCAAGAAACCATCGCTCATCAAAGCTTGTGATGGCCTAATTGAAGGTTCAACTACATGAACTCACGTAGATCACAAAATGACCCAAGAATATTAAGAATGTAACCCAAATTATACGTGGGCGAAACTTCAAAAGACCTCCAAACACTTATTTCAGAACACCAATACGCAAGCAGGGCTGGCGATACAAGGAATGCCTGTGTACAACATCGCAATTCACACAACCATTTAATTAACTACAGAAACTCAAGACTTATCGCCACAGAAGACAACACTCAACACCGAAGAATCCTGGAATCATCGCTTATCTCTATAACCAACAATTTCAACCAGAACAATGGCTTCTATAACATGGCTGAACCACTTGCCAAGAAACTTCTTCATCGCTATCCCACATAAGAACATAAAACACTGCAGAAGTTCTGCTCACAACTTATCCAATACCTCTTCCAAGCTACCCAAGATTTTAGACTCTAAAACCCCACCAGGTAGATCATCAGATGCAGCATTCTCCACCTGACCTCAGCATTCTGAACCTGACTATAAATACTCACGTACCTTCCACCCCAGGTAGATCTGTTTGTGACTTGAAAAAGCCCACTGTGTGGGCGAAACGTTGTCAATAAAGGATCACATTGAACTGCATATGTGTTTATGTTTCCATTGTGTCGGTATTTTATACCATTTATTTTCATATTAGTAAGGTCTTGAGGATATCTCTACAGGAGAGAAACCGTAGTAATGGATTCAAATTGGACAAGTTTAGATTTAGAGAGGATGTAGGAAAGTATTGGTTTGGAAATAGGGTAGTTGATGAGTGGAACAGTCTACCTAGTTGGGTTATTGAAGCTAAAACCTTGGGTAGTTTCAAATATAGGTTGGATAAATGCATGAGTGAGAGGGGTTGGATTTAAGTGGGAGTTGCATATGAGAGTGGATAGAGTTATCGGAGTTTGTTTCTTGGGTGGCATTGAAAACTGGGTTGGGCAAATGTTTTGTTAGTGTGATGGATTGTAAAGGACCTGCCAAGTATGGGCCAACAGGCCTGCTGCAGTGTTCCTCCTTTCTTATGTTCTTATATGGGTGCGGCATTTTCTAGGGTGGTCAAAGTTGCATGCCCCATCCATTTTTCCAGATTTCCCATGCCTGCAGATACCAAGTGCATAGTATGTGCACAGGCTTGGTTTCCGTTTGCCTTGGGTTTCTGTGACTGTATTCCCTGTTGGTGCATGTTTACCTGTCTCTTTCCTATCCTCATTAGCATTAAAATGGAGCTCTCACCAATTGTTTTTGGTAATGTATCCTCACTAATGCTAGTGGAGTCCCCTTGTTTGCTACCTCCTGTGGTATTACTAGTTTGTAATATTGGTTTTATCTTGTCCTTGACTACACTTGTTTCCCCACTACAGCTCCTGTCTCCCTCGAGGTTATTTATATGCATTCCCTCATGCGTACATTTACTGACTACCTGACTACCATTACTGTCTCCCAGAACAGCACCTCCAGCCTAACCTGTTCTGTCTACCAGGACAGCACTTCCAGCCCCACAGTTACTGTCTACCAGGACAACACCTCCAGCTTCACCATTACTGTCTACCAGAACAGCACGTCCAGCCCCATATTTACTGACTATCGGGGCAGCACCTCCAGCCTTACAGTTTCTGACTACATGGCCATCACCAAGGGCGATACCATCCGGCCAAGACTTTTTATTTTCCCATCTGTTATAGAATGCTTCCAGGTTTTCTATGAAGGATGCTTTGATGTTATCCTCTTTTAATGCCAATGTGATTTTAGTCCACAGATTGATCTCATTTGGACATACCCAAAAACACTTCCCTGATTTAATACTGCTTGTAGATAGTTCTTGGATAACAGCACAAGGGGCATGACACAAATTTCAACAAAAATACCAAGTTTACCTGGAGTTTACCTGGAGAGAGTTCCGGGGGTCAACGCCCCCGCTGCCCGGTCCGTGACCAGGCCTCCTGGTGGATCACAGCCTGATCAACCAGGCTGTTGCTGCTGGCTGCACGCAAACCAACGTACGAGCCACAGCCCGGCTGGTCAGGAACCGACTTTAGATGCTTGTCCAGTACCAGCTTGAAGACTGCCAGGGGTCTGTTGGTAATCTCCCTTATGTATGCTGGGAGGCAGTTGAACAGTCTCGGGCCCCTGACACTTATTGTATGGTCTCTTAACGTGCTAGTGACACCCGTGCTTTTCATTGGGGGGATGTTGCATCGTCTGCCAAGTCTTTTGCTTTCGTAGTGAGTGATTTTCGTGTGCAAGTTCGGTACTAGTCCCTCTAGGATTTTCCAGGTGTATATAATCATGTATCTCTCCCGCCTGCGTTCCAGGGAATACAGTTTTAGGAACCTCAAGTGCTCCCAGTAACTGAGGTGTTTTATCTCCGTTATGCACGCCGTGAACGTTCTCTGTACATTTTCTAGGTCAGCAATTTCACCTGCCTTGAAAGGTGCTGTTAGTGTGCAGCAATATTCCACCCTAGATAGAACAAGTGACCTGAAGAGTGTCATCATGGGCTTGGCCTCCCTAGTTTTGAAGGTTCTCATTATCCATCCTGTCATTTTTCTAGCAGATGCGATTGATACAATGTTATGGTCCTTGAACGTGAGATCCTCCGACATGATCACTCCCAGGTCTTTGACGTTGGTGTTTCGCTCTATTTTGTGGCCAGAATTTGTTTTGTACTCTGATGAAGATTTAATTTCCTCGTGTTTACCATATCTGAGTAATTGAAATTTCTCATCATTGAACTTCATATTGTTTTCTGCAGCCCACTGAAAGATTTGGTTGATGTCCGCCTGGAGCCTTGCAGTGTCTGCAATGGAAGACACTGTCATGCAGATTCGGGTGTCATCTGCAAAGGGACACACGGTGCTCTGGCTGACATCCTTGTCTATGTCGGATATGAGGATGAGGAATAGATGGGAGCGAGTACTGTGCCTTGTGGAACAGAGCTTTTCACAGTAGCTGCCTCGGACTTTACTCTGTTGACGACTACTCTCTGTGTTCTGTTAGTGAGGAAATTATAGATCCATCGACCGACTTTTCCTGTTATTCCTTTAGCACGCATTTTGTGCGCTATTACGCCATGGTCACACTTGTCGAAGGCTTTTGCAAAGTCTGTATACATTACATCTGCATTCTTTTTGTCTTCTAGTGCATTTAGGACCTTGTCGTAGTGATCCAATAGTTGAGACAGACAGGAGCGACCTGTTCTAAACCCATATTGCCCTGGGTTATGTAACTGATGGGTTTCTAGATGGGTGGTGATCTTGCTTCTTAGGACCCTTTCAAAGATTTTTATGATATGAGATGTTAGTGCTATCGGTCTGTAGTTCTTTGCTGTTGCTTTACTGCCCCCTTTGTGGAGTGGGGCTATGTCTGTTGTTTATAGTAACTGTGGGACGACCCCCGTGTCCATGCTCCCTCTCCATAGGATGGAAAAGGCTCGTGATAGGGGCTTCTTGCAGTTCTTGATGAACACGGAGTTCCATGAGTCTGGCCCTGGGGCAGAGTGCATGGGCATGTCATTTATCGCCTGTTCGAAGTCATTTGGCGTCAGGATAACATCGGATAGGCTTGTGTTAACCAAATTTTGTGGCTCTCTCATAAAAAATTCATTTTGATCTTCGACTCTCAGTCTGGTTAGCGGCTTGCTAAAAACTGAGTCATATTGGGACTTGAGTAGCTCACTCATTTCCTTGCTGTCATCTGTGTAGGACCCATCTTGTTTAAGTAGGGGCCCAATACTGGACGTTGTTCTCGACTTTGATTTGGCATAGGAGAAGAAATACTTTGGGTTTCTTTCGATTTCATTTATGGCTTTTAGTTCTTCCCGTGATTCCTGATTCCTATAAGATTCCTTTAGCTTAAGTTCGATGCTTGCTATTTCTCTGACCAGTGTCTCCCTACGCATTTCAGATATATTGACCTCTTTTAGCCGCTCTCTTATTCTTTTCCGTCGCCTGTAAAGGGAGCGCCTGTCTCTTTCTACTTTACATCTACTCCTCCTTTTTCTTAAGATAAGATAAGATAAGATTTCGTTCGGATTTTTAACCCCGGAGGGTTAGCCACCCAGGATAACCCAAGAAAGTCAGTGCGTCATCGAGGACTGTCTAACTTATTTCCATTGGGGTCCTTAATCTTGTCCCCCAGGATGCGACCCACACCGGTCGACTAACACCCAGGTACCTATTTGCTGCTAGGTGAACAGGACAACAGGTGTAAGGAAACGTGTCGGAATGTTTCCACCCGCCGGGAATCGAACCCGGGTCCTCCGTGTGTGAAGCGGGAGCTTTAGCCACCAGGCCACAGGAATAAGCCTTGTGTATACATCGAGCTCCACCAAGTTAATCTGTTCTAGGCATAAGTTGGGGTCTGTGTTGCTTAGTACATCTTCCCAGCTTATATCGGTTAGGACTTGGTTTACTTGGTCCCACTTTATGTTTTTGTTACTGAAGTTGAATTTGGTGAATACTCCCTCGTGACTAGTCTCATTATGTCGGTCTGGGGCTCCACGCATACATGTCTGAACCTCAATTATGTTGTGATCTGAGTATATTGTTTTTGATATGGTGACATTTCTTATCAGATCATCATTGTTAGTGAAGATGAGGTCTAGTGTATTCTCCAGTCTAGTAGGCTCTATTATTTGCTGGTTTAAATTGAATTTTGTGCAGAGATTTAAAAGCTCATGTGAGTGTGAGTTTTCATCAGAGCTGCCTCCTGGTGTTATTACTGCAACAATATTATTTGCTATATTCCTCCATTTTAGGTGCCTTAAGTTGAAATCCCCCAGGAGCAAGATGTTGGGTGCAGGAGCTGGAAGATTTTCCAGACAGTGGTCAATTTTTAACAGCTGTTCCTGGAATTGCTGGGATGTTGCATCCGGAGGCTTGTAGACTACCACAATGACCTTTACTGCTAAAACTTCCACTACATCATTTGAGGCATTAAGCAGTTCTGTGCAAACAAGTGACTCTGCAATGTACAGGCCAACCCCTCCCCCCTCTTGCCTGTTCACTCTGTCACATCTGTATAGGTTGTAACCTGGGATCCATATTTCGTTGTCCAAGTGATCCTTTATGTGGGTCTCAGTGAAAGCCGCGAACATTGCCTTTGCCTCTGCAAGCAGTCCACGGATGAAAGGTATTTTGTTGTTTGTTGCTGGCTTTAGACCCTGTATATTTGCAAAGAAGAATGTTATCGGACTGGTGGTATTGTTGGTACTGGGGGGGGATTTTTTTTTCGGCATTAGTATCTGTATCTGTTGGTTTGGAGTGGAGGCCATCGACTGTGGTTCCACTCCAGGAATGATTGGATTTGGTGTACGATTTCAGCAATTTCCTGCCAGTTTTTTTTCCTTCCTGGCACTAAAAAACCTCTCCCTCTTGAGTGGCTGTGGCTAACCAGGTTTTCCCATGGCCTGGATGTTTTGTATATTTTTGTCCCCTTTAGATGGTGTGCCTGGCAATTTAAGTTATAGCACAGTCTTTCCTGTACTGAAGAGGTACACATTTCAGGGTGAAAAAGCTTACAGGAAGGGAGTTTGCATTTTCCTGTTGTCATATGGGCATGGCATTTTCTATGGTGGTCAAAGTTGCACGTCCCGTCTGTTTTTTCAGATTTCCCATGTCTGCAGATACCAAGTGCATAGTATGTGCACAGGCTTGGTTTCCGTTTGCCTTGGGTTTCTGTGACTGTATTCCCTGTTGGTGCATGTTTCCCTGTCTTATTCCTATCCTCCCTAGCACCAACAATGGAGCTCCCACCAGTTGTTTTTGGTAATATATCCTCACTATTGCTAGTGGAGTCCTCTTGTTTGCTATTTCCTGTGGTATTTCTAGTTTGCAATATTGGTTTTATCTTATCTTTGACTACACTTGTTTCCCCACTACGGCTCCTATCCCCTATGAGGTCATTAATATGTATTCCTTCCTGCGTATAATTCCCGACTACCTGGACAAAATCTCCAGCTTCACCATTACTGTCTCCAAGGACAGCACCTCCAGCTTCACCATTACTGTCTCCCAGGACAGCACCTCCAGCTTCACCATTACTGTCTCCCATGACAGCACCTCCAGCTTCACCATTACTGCCTCCCAGGACAGCACTATCAGCCCCACATTTACTGACTACCAGGACATCACCTCCAGCCTTACAGTTTCTGACTACATGGCCAGTATCAAGGGCAGTACCATTCAGCCCAGACTTTTTATGTTCCCATCTGTTGTAGAAAGCTTCCAGGTTGTCTATGAAAGCAGCTTTGATGTTATCCTCTTTTAATACCCTTGTGATTTTAGTCCACAGATTTATCTCATTTGGGCATACCCAAAAACACTTCCCTGTTTTAATACTGCTTGTAGCTAGTTCTTGGATATCTGCACAAGGGGCGTGACACCAATTTCCACAAAAATGACAATTTATCCATGTGGAAGCCCGTTTGTTTGATTGACTGCAGACTACACAGAGCTTCATAATGATTTGAATGGTTGATTTACTGTAATTCTACTAGCAACCTCTTGAATACTCTATAAATAACCTCCTTAAATGAAGCTCTAGCTATTTGTATTTCTGTTTCTAACTGTACTTGTATATTGGACAGCTTACCGTGTGGAAATTCATTCCATCCTAAAAGTTCCACAGGGCAGATACGCCGTACAAAGATCCCATCAGGCCGTTTATGGAACGGCTGAGTTGGGTGGCCTTTAAACTCACCCAAAACACGCACACACACACACCCGGGTAGGAGAAGGTGGTTGGAAGGTACTTCTTAATTGATAGATTTGCCCCAGGAAGCGTACCCAAGCCCGCCTGTCCTGGAGATAGGAACGAAGCCATGAAAGCAGCCTGCCTTTAACCCCCCTGCGGGCCAAGAGTAAGAGGATGGCAGGTGCACTGGCTAGCTCAAAAGCTTTCTCGAGGTCAAGAAAGACAACAATGTGGGCTTGGGCGTCTGACCAAATGCCGGCCAGTAGAGTGGTAAGGCTTTCAAAAGTGCCCGCTCCTCTGGTGAAGCCATAGAGGTGTTTATGAGGAGGGCCAAGCTTTCACCTCAGGCACTCCAACACCATCCATTCAGACACCTTCGAGACGCAACTGGTGAGGGAGATGGGTCTCACACTGCCAGGATCCCCAGGCTTAGGAATCGGTATGATGTCAGCCTCCTTCCATACAAAAGGGAGTTTGCCAGCTCACCAAGTCCAGTTGACGACCCCCAGGACAGCTGAATGTCCAGAATGGCCAGACCGAGTGATCATGCCATAGGTGATACCATCATACCCCGGTGCAGTGTCCTGATGAGATGTGAAGGCTGCCTGGAGCTCCTGGTCGGTGAAGTCTTCATCCGTGACATCCTTAGCCCAGCATGCTGCTTGGATCACCATCATCCTTCTAGGAAGGAGGGTGGCTTGGAGATCCTGGAGATCCTGAGGCAGTTGAGCCATGGCCACTCTGGAGGTGAAAAGGTCCACCAGACGTTCTGCCTCCGTTGCGGGGTCTGGGTGCAACCGAGCCACACTGCGACACTGCCCAGTGGCCAATCGTAACTTGGTCCAAATCTCAGATAAGAAGGAGGAGAAGCTGATGGAGGCACACCACTCAAACCATTTAAACTACCGGACCCTGTGTGAGACATGGCATGCATGCCGCACCACTTCCCTGAGCAGACGCATGGACTCAACCGTGGAATTACGCCTGTGCATCTTGCGTATGGCATTGATGCGGTGGTTCTGATTCCCTGATGTCCTCATTGTAAAACCACCAGTCACGTTTATATGACCCTCCGCCTGTAATCTTAGGTATGGCTGCCTCAGCTGCATATGTGAAGGCCACCTGCAAGCTTTGAGCCGCCTCATCTGGGTCTTCCGAAAGAGGAGACTCTGCCCACCAGCGCTCAATGACCTGGAAGCACTGCCAATCGGCCTTGTTTAGATTCCATCTGGAGGTAGGTATGGGGAGCGGGCACCGCTGGACCATCAGCGTGGTGACCACTGCAAAGTGATCACTGGTGAGACGGGGATTGACCTCCCATCTCACACTCGAGAGCAACCGCCTAGAGATGAGTGTGACGTCCAAGCGGCCACCGTAGTGATGGGTTGGCTCACCATTATTGAGGAGGGCGATCTCAGGGACCTCCTCCAGCACAGCCGCAAGGCGCCTCCCAGCTGCGTTGGTAGGAGAGACAGAAGAAAGTATTGGGTGGTGGGCATTGACATCCCCAGCCACAACAAGACCCTCTCGTGGGGCGAGTGCTGCCACCTCTGAGATATCAAGGGTGTACCGAGAGCTTCTGTAAATATTGTAAACCACGAGAGGCAGGTGTAGGGTGACAGCATGAACCTCTACACCCTCCCCACAGTTGATGGGGTCATTGGAGATTGAATGAGGGATAGTGGTCCTGACATAGATCGCCGTGCCCCTGCCAGTCCCTTCCAGGCGCTGAAGGTAGGCCGAGAATCCATAGATACGTGGCTGCATTTGATGTGGCGAATTGGTAAGTGTCTCATGGAACAGGAAGACATCAACCTCATCCTGAACTGCAGCTTCAATCACTAAGTGAATTTTCCGCTGCAGCCAGCAAATGTTCCACTGGAGGATCTTCAAGGGCCGCAGAGGTGGCCCTCTGATTCCATCTCTGCCTGGGACTCGTCGTCCGTTGTTGGCGACTCCGGGGCCTCCTCCATCACGGACTGGAAGGACTCCTGGATGATGGCCTTAAATTCCATTGAGTCCTTCCTGTCCAGTAGGACCACACCCAGCATCCATGACAGGAGCTGTCTGCAGGCACGCCTGTCCTCCGCTGACTGCAGCAGGCGACAGAGGAGCGCTGAGATGACCCCGATGGTTTTCTTCAGTCAATCGGGAAAAAATTCGACCATTACCTCCGCAGGCATTGAGCTGGACGACCCGTCGAGTCGGTGCTGGGTCACTGGGTATGTCTGGGTGGCTGTTGACACTGCAGAAGCATAAGCTGGGTGCACCCTGGGCCCGGCCTGAGTGGCCATGGGCTTCTGGGTCCCCTGGCGGGGAACCTCTGCCTGACTCTGGCCCTCACAGTAGGGGCCTGCCCTTGGGAAGAGGCCTGCTGGCGGTATGGCAAGGAATGTTGGTGCCCAGCTGGGACCTGCTGGACAGTGTGCCTGGCCTGTGGCTGTTTTTCCCATTGATTCTGTCTTCTTGGTCACTGTTATGACCAAGGTCATAATGTGATTAATTTATATGTATTATCCACTTAATATTATACTCTGGGTTTCTTTAATATTAGCTAAATTAAAGATTCCACTAGTTTATAATATTATCTGATTTAGGAATATACCTGGGTATGATGTATATATATATATCTTGAGTAGTGTGTTAGGTAGATACACCTGGCTAAGGTTTATAACAAGGTATCTCCGTTGGTGGGTAGTTTGCACCGCTCTACCCTCTCCCCCTTTTGACGAGTTGATGTCATGAAGGAATTTACTGTATATGGCAGTTCACTCTCTCTGCTGACTCAGTGTGCATTGACTGAGATACCCTCCTAGTACTCCGCCTTATTCTCACTTGAATAGAGAATTGGGTTATAAAAACTCCTTATCCAGCTTGTGGTTTATTGTGAAGTCTTCTGACAATCATATACCGTTATCTTCAGGTTACGATATGACGACCAGTGTCAAGCTTAGAACTTTGTGATATATTCCTTATGCCAGGGAGTTACTCAGTGAAAGTGTTAATTCTCAATATATGTACTTGCACACAAGTAATGTTACTATTGAGGAAGCGGTAATATTCCTCTGATCATTATCAAGTGTAGTGACCATATTGACATGTACATTCTATTTAAGAGTTTTCTTGTGTGAAGGAAAGTTTCTGACATTGATATATAATAGATATTTATGAATATCTAAAGTATTTAAGCTTTTAAATAAAAAGAAACTTGAAAAAACTGAGTAACTATTATTTGTGCCTTACATTTCTAAGTTTGGAACCATATCCTTTCATTCTATGAAGTGTGATGTTACGGAGTGCACTAACCTGGCTAAAGATTAAGATTTGAACCGTAACAAATGGGGGCCTGTTTCGGGAGCTTTGAACTTCTTGACCATGGATCGTGACATATCACAGTTGGTGAAGGACCTGACTCCAGATACGCTGAAGACTTTACCACTACAACAATGCTGGCAAGTTGCTAGATATTTAGGAGTTTCATATAACAATCGTTATATAGCGAGTACTGTCCGTTCTATAATACAGAACATACTGTTTTCTCAGCCCTCTGACACTGTCCCGAGGTTGGACTCGCATGACAAAACACCCTCGGAGGAATCTTTGTCCCTTGGAGTTGCTCATTTGGTGGCTTCATTTGAAGGCCTCACTTTGGGAGCAGAGGCTAGGTCTCGGGACAACGTACCGCCTGATTCGTGTAATGAGAGCCCATTAGCTAGCCCTGGTCATGTTGGGGCGACCGGAGGTGGAGCTCGTCCCAAGCTTCGCCTAGAGGGACTCTCTCCTCCCACTCCTCCAGTACCTTTGACTCCTCTCACACTCGAACACTTTCAACGTCTGGAACATCTTATAAAGTTGCAAACAGAGCAACTGGAATCCCAGCGCTCTGCTGTATAAAGAAGAGTTCGAGAGGGAAAACATCAGATTCGAGAGGCAAAAAGAAGAAAAGAGTAAGTCGCCTGCTACTCAAACCTTGACCTTTGACCTGCACAGGGCTGCCTCATTAGTGCCCAGATTTTGTGAAACAGACTTGGACACTTACTTCGACACATTTGAGAATCAGGCACGAGGGATGAGATGGCCTCGTGAACATTGGGCTACCTTCACACCACTCTTAAGGGTAAGGCTCAATCATGTACAGCAGCTCTCCCGTATGATAAATATGCAGATTACGAGGCAGTTAAGATCATTTTAAAGGAGTATGACTTACTTCCTGTAAGTTATCAGCGCACCTTCCGCTCTCTACGAAGACTGCCCGGTCAAACCTGGGTAGAATTTGCCCGGCAAAAGAAGGTGGCTCTAGAGCGATGGTTGAGGTCATCGGGGTGTGATACTATGGAGCGTCTGATGCAGTTGATCTTGCAAGAAGAATTTCAGAACTCTCTGACGGGCGATGTACGCTCCTTTATCGAACACCAGACTGCAGATGTGTTGGCCTCTGCTTCTCTAGCTGATCACTATGAGATAACCTCTCAATTGACCAAGGAAAAAGGGTCTAGAGAGAGCCAGGTTATGTTCTCCTAGGAGTCAGTCTTTCTCTCCTAGGAAAATGGATCAGCAGACCTCTCCTCCTCATTCAGCAAAAGCCTACTCGAGTGTCGTCCACAGTAATGGTAAAGGAAAACCATCTTACGAGGGAAATGCATCAAGAAGAGGCCCAACTTGCTCTTATTGTCAGAAACCAGGCCATTGGAGGCGCTCCTGTTTCCAATTAAATCGAGACCGTAGGCGGTCAGGTTCTGAAACATTACCTGTACAGATGACGTCTTCCTCAAAATCGAAGTGCCTAATTCCCTCTTGAGTTGTTCGCAGACAGTTTCGGAAGCCATGTTGCCTTACTTCTTTAAGGGTAAGGCTGGTGTTACAGAGGACCAAATGGTGGACATAGTATCCTATCGGGATACGGGAAGCTACCTGACTTTACTGAGAAAAGGAGTACTTCCTCTAAATGATGACACTTATATTAACCTGGATGTTTTGCTAGAAGGTTACGGTGGCACTATCACAAGAGTACCCCTTCATAAGGTATATGTGAACGTAGATTCATATCAAGGTGAAGCTGTTGTGGGCCTTTCTGAAACTGATTTTCCCATTAAGAGTGTAGATCTATTGGTGGGTAATGATTTAGGAAGAGGAGGAATTTGCCAAGAACCTTATGTTATAGAGAAGTTCTCTGGAGAGAATTATGCCATTGAAGGGTGTAAGGAAGGTCCTCGTCTATTCCCTCTTACAGCCATAACCAGGGCTATGGCTAAGAATTTGGAACCACTGCCTACTCCTGATGAACCCTCAGATTGGGGTTTGGATGCTCTGTTCAGTGTCAGTGATCAACAAGAAGTCGAAAATCCTGATGAAGAAATTTCCGTCGACTTCAGCTAATTCATGTCTCAAGCCAAAACAGCTTTTGGTTTTACCTGTCCGGTTTCGGGAGTTAGCATTGGAAGTGGCACATTCTAGCCCCATGGGCGGACACTTGGGAATAAGAAAGACTTTAGGAAAATTAGCCCGATATTTCTTCTGGCCCAAGATGAAGGATACCGTGACTGAGTACTTGAGAAACTGTGCTATTTGCCAGCTCATTGGAAAGCCTGCGCATAAACCTCCTTCTGCGCCCCTCTTACCTATTGCCGTAGAAGGCGAACCCTTCTCTCGGCTCGTAATAGACTGTGTGGGACCTCTCCCAAAAACTAGGCTTGGCAATCAATATTTTCTTACTATAATGGATACGACTACTCGGTATCCAGAGGCTGTGTCCCTTCGCAAGATTAGTGCCAAGGCTATTGTGAGAGTCCTATTTAGATTCTTCGCACAGTTCGGATTCCCTAAGGAGATTCAATCTGACAGAGGGACGAATTTCACATCAAAAATTTTCCGTGAAGCTATGTCCAGGGTTGGAGTTAAACCCATTGTTTCAACAGCATATAGACCCCAAACCCAGGGTGTCATAGAGAGGTTTCACCAAACCCTGAAGATCATGATGAGGGCATACTGTGAGCAGTTCTCAACGGACTGGGATGAAGGTATTCCTTTCCTCCTCCTTGCCTTAAGAGAGAGCGAACAGGAGAGTTTAGGATTTAGTCCTTTTGAACTCATTTATGGTCATGCGGTCCGAGGACCGTTAGTAATGTTAAAGGACGTATGGTCTGGGAAAATGGAGCCTTCTTTATGTTTATCCCCCTCGGCAATGCAAAAACACTTGGTTTTTACTCGGCAATTGGCCGCTGACAACCTCCGACAAGCTCAAAACCGTATGAAACAACATTATGACAAGACTGCTGTTGAGCGTTCATTAAATGTGGGAGACAGTGTTAGCTTTTAAGCCGGTGCCAGGCCATACCTTGCAACCCAAGTATGAGGGTCCAATGGAGGTGATTAAGAAGCTGAGTAAGGTAAATTACGTGGTAAGAACACCAGGAAGAAGAAAGTCGACCCGAACTTACCATATAAATCAGCTAAAGAAATACTACGAGGGACTTGTTCCTGTGGCTGCGGTGAGGTCACCGGAAGGTGACTCGAGTAAAGAAGATTGTTCACGTGGAGTAGAGATAAGACTGAAGAACTCGGAAATAATGGAAACCTTAGATGAGTATCTCGGTAACTTAGAAAAGGAAAGATCAAGTGAAATCCGAGACTTTATTTCCACTTATGGAAGTCTCTTTGGAGATGTCCCCAGACAGTGCACCATGGGGATCCACGATGTTGACGTGCGAGGAGCTGCTCCGATTAAACAAGCTCCATATAGAGTCAGCCCAGTAAAGAATAAAGCGTTGCAGGAGGAAATAAGTTTCTTGTTCGATCATGGTTTGATTGAACATAGCAAAAGCCCTTGGGCTTCACCGTGTGTCCTTGTACCTAAGTCGGACGGTTCATTTAGAATGTGTACCGACTATCGGAAAGTAAATTCCCTAACAGTGCCTGACGGATTCCCCCTTCCCAGGGTTGACGACTTAATAGACAGCGTTGCCAGTGCTAAGTATGTCAGTCGTTTGGACCTCCTGCGTGGTTATTATCAAGTGCCTTTATCGCCTCGAGCGCAGGAGATTTCTTCTTTCACCATGCCTGGAGGCCTGTTTAACTACAGGGTGATGCCCTTCGGGCTCTGCAACGCTGCCTCGACCTTCCAGAGGCTTATGAATCGGCTAACGTACGACTTGGAAGGAACGGAAGCCTACCTAGATGATCTAGTAGTATTCAGCGATGACTGGCCTCAACACCTGATTCGGCTGGAAGCACTCTTGAAAAGGCTAGATGACCACCATTTTACCGTCAACCTTGCCAAGTGTGAGTTTGGTCAGGCCCGGATAAAATATCTGGGATTTAATATAGGGCAAGGCATGGTTGCCCCCGTTAATGCAAAGATTCATGCTATTGTGGATTTTCCTGCTCCACAGGACAAGAAAGGTGTACAGAGGTTTCTAGGGATGGCCAGTTACTACCGCCGGTTTTGCCCTAATTTTTCGCAAGTGGCAGCACCGCTGTTTGAACTTACAAGTTCTAAAGTTCCTTTTAAATGGACGACTACAAGTGAGTTAGCCTTTACTCGTCTAAAGCGTCTACTTGGTTCCTCTCCAGTTCTACAGAGTCTGGTGTTTGACGCTCCCTTTACTTTACAAGTGGATGCCAGCGAGTATGCAGTCGGTGCTGTCCTTCTACAACCTTCCTCCTCTTCTGATCTTTTACACCCAGTCTGTTATTTTTCTGCAAAATTGAAACCCCATCAATTAAGTTATGCAACCGTTGAAAAGGAGGCACTAGCATTGGTCTTAGCCTTTGAGGTCTATCTCGGGACTACCCCTCATAAAATTAGAGTAAAAACAGATCATAATCCCTTAACCTTTTTAAACACCATGAAGGCTAAGAATGCTAGAATACAAAGATGGTCCCTTAGGATACAACCTTTTTCTATAAGTATTAACCATATTAGAGGAGCTGATAATGTTATTGCTGATACTCTGTCCCGTCCTTAAGACATGTAATTAAATTTGAATTTATAAGAGGATTTGTAGTGCACTTTTATAGGTATGTATTTGTTTAATGCATTTTCTTAATGCTATTTGTTTACTTAGTTATCTGATTCTTGTAACCACTGAGGAGACCTGTCACGTAAGCCACCATATGGTATCCAGAACTTATTTCTGTGGTGGCAGTCTCCTGTTGTCTTACCCTGACTTCTCCTGCTACCAATGGTCACTTAAGGCCTCTTTATGAGAAACACCTCTATCAGAAGCTCTGGTTACGTGGTGTCTACACATACGTGGTTTGGCGACACCAGACTTTTAATTTTCTTGTTGGAGAAGCAACATTTGTCATCAGGGTCTTTGTCAGAGGAATGACTTGTATTCTGGCTTATATTCTGTTTTTAAAGTCCTCTTTTACGGCGAAGTTTAGTCCCCGAAAGGGGAGGGGGTGTTATGACCAAGGTCATAATGTGATTAATTTATATGTATTATCCACTTAATATTATACTCTGGGTTTCTTTAATATTAGCTAAATTAAAGATTCCACTAGTTTATAATATTATCTGATTTAGGAATATACCCGGGTATGATGTATATATATATATCTTGAGTAGTGTTAGGTAGGTACACCTGGCTAAGGTTTATAACAAGGTATCTCCATTGGTGGGTAGTTTGCACCGCTCTACCCTCTCCCCCTTTTGACGAGTTGATGTCATGAAGGAATTTACTGTATATGGCAGTTCACTCTCTCTGCTGACTCAGTGTGCATTGACTGAGCTACCCTCCTAGTACTCCGCCTTATTCTCACTTGAATAGAGAATTGGGTTATAGAAACTCCTGATCCAGCTTGTGGTTTATTGTGAAGTCTTCTGACAATCATATACCGTTATCTTCAGGTTACGATATGACGACCAGTGTCAAGCTTAGAACTTTGTGATATATTCCTTATGCCAGGGAGTTACTCAGTGAAAGTGTTAATTCTCAATATATGTACTTGCACACAAGTAATGTTACTATTGAGGAAGCGGTAATATTCCTCTGATCATTATCAAGTGTAGTGACCATATTGACATGTACATTCTATTTAGGAGTTTTCTTGTGTGAAGGAAAGTTTCTGACATTGATATTTAATAGATATTTATGAATATCTAAAGTATTTAAGCTTTTAAATAAAAAGAAACTTGAAAAGACTGAGTAACTATTATTTGTGCCTTACATTTCTAAGTTTGGAACCATATCCTTTCATTCTATGAAGTGTGTTGTTACGGAGTGCACTAACCTGGCTAAAGATTAAGATTTGAACCGTAACAGTCACCTTACCATCTGACCCCGTAGTTGACTACAGTGCTGCAAGTCAGTGCGTGTCCCCTGATGCAACTGCCGGGAGCCCAGTGCCGGAAACTCGCTGGTATTGCCCTCCTGCGGTATCAGGGGAACCGCGGTCGGAGCCCATACCGACTGTTGCTGGGTGGTTCCAAGGCTGGGTGGCGTCGGGGCTGTCGGGTCGTTCTGATGACGAACCTGCTGCCAGTGCTGCACCATCACAGGACAGCTCCGGTTCCAGGCATGGTGCCTCTTTGAGCAGTTGGCACACTTGGGCTCCGGCCGAAGGGCTTTGCCGGTTGGCTCTTTGAGGATGGCAATGCAGTCCTTCGAGTCGTGTGCCTTGCTGCACACACCACACTTCTTCTCTAGCTGGCAGGTGGCTGCAATATGATTGAATCCCTGACAGTTGAAGCATTGTACTGGGCCTGACAGGTATGGTTGGGTCTTGAATCTTCCCCAGACCCCAAGGTCCAGGTGCATGGGAAGTGGACCTTTGTGGTGGATCAGCACCTGGCGGGTGGGCACCTTGTTCACTGTTGCAGTGAGTCGCTCTGCCTCGACAATATTGGGCAATTCCAAAATGGGGTCCAGTGGGAGGGGCACCTTCTCCAAAGCAACCAGTTCCACCATGCTGGGATGGGTCACAACCAGCCCCTTCAATTCCTCGTAAGAATCCTCGTCCCGAGGAATGACCAAAACCTCGTTCCTGAGAGTGAACTCGCAGTGGAACTTGAGGCGGGGTAGATCTTCCAGATACCTTACAAACCTGTAATCTGGAACCTTGAATTTGTTGAAGGCCCTGGTTGCTTGTGCCCGAGCAGAGCTGGAATTCTTCCGTCCACATGGAGTCAGCCAGTCCCCGTCCACTGTGGAGGCCAGCGCAACTAGTGTAGGGACCTGGGATGGCTCTATCCTTGCCAGTTGTAGAGCTACAGCCTCCCGGCTTCCTTCCACAATCCCTGTGGTCATCTTGGGGTGCAAGTCTCCTTGGGTAGCGGCTGCCGACGGATCTAGTGGCAGATTGGCAGATACAATAGTCTCTACTGCATCCTTAGCCTTCTTGGTGGGGGCTCTCACCTGCCCCACGTCGTCCTCCAACACGCATTCCAAAGAACGTTTAGGCCGCTCTCCTGGGTCTGTCATGGTGACTGTAGGTGTGGGGACAGAGCTGCTGCCTGTGCCCTCACAGCCGCCCACACTGGGTGCAGAGCTGTGAGGCTTAGTGCCCCAGTCAGGGCCCGTAGACACCCACACGTGGCTCACTGCCCTGAAACACTGAACACAGTCCAAGGACCACTAGAAACGTCGCCAATCTGTGCATAAACTAACACAGATATAACTTGACTCTATGACCGCGGGTTCAATCCCGGCCGGGGGTATGGTTTAACAGATATATATTCCAAGGGAACACAACACACTCTGTCCTACGATCTTTCCACACCGGTGTTCCGTATCCAATCTAGATGATCACGTAATGTGTTCCATCGTGTAACCAACCGTCCGTTCATGTATATTTATTATTTTATGTTAAGCTGTAAAGTTTTTAAATAAAATATAAAAAAAATGAAAATAAGATACCAGATATACTAAGCAAATTTCCTAAATTTGCTTGTAACAGATAAGTGAACTATAGATATGTAGGTGACGTGGACAACACGGAAAAAAGACAAGAATTTCAAGTCATAAGGATTATCGACTGGACGAAGATTGGAAAACAGTGTGTGTTGTGTTCGCAAATCTGTGTTAGTTTACGCACAGATTAGCGTCATTCCTGGTGATATTTGGACTGTGTTCAGTGCTTCAGAGCAGTGAGTCGCGAGAGGGTGGCTACGGGCCCCGACTGGGGCTCTGAGCCTCACAGCTCTGCACCCAGTGTGGGCGGCTGTGAGGTCACAGGCAGCAGCTCTGCTGCTGGCTCTGTCCCCACACCTACAGTCACCATGACAGATCCAGGAGAGCGGCCTAAACGTTCATTGGAATGTGGGGACGAGTTGGAGGACGACGTGGGGCAGGTGGGAGCCCCCACCAAGAAGGCCAAGGATGCAGTGGAGACTACTGTACCTACCAATCTGCCACTAGGTCCGTCGGCAGCCCCTACCCAAGAAGACTTGCACCCCCAGATGGCCAAAGGGGTCGTGGAAGGAAGCCAGGAGGATGTAGCTCCTCAAGTGGCAAGGATGGAGCCATCCCAGGTCCCTACACCAGTTGCGTTGGCCTCCACAGTGGACGGGGACTGGCTGACTCCACGTGGAAGGAGGAGTTCCCGCTCAGCTCGGGCACAAGCAACCAGGGCCTTCACCAAATTCAAGGTTCCCAACTACGGGTTTGTAAGGTATCTGGAAGGTCTCCCCCACCTCAAGTTCCACTGCGAGTTCACTCTCAGGAACGAGGTTCTGGTCATTCCTCCAGACGAAGACTCTTACGAGGAGTTGAAGGGGCTGGTTGTGACCCATCCCCGCATGGTGGAACTGCTTGCTTCGGAGAAGGTGTACAAGGGGGTGCTTTTACACGTCCCTGTGCCCCTACCACTGGACCCCATTTTGGAAGTGCCCAATATTGTCAAGGCGGAGCGACTCACTGCAACGGTGAACAAGGTGCCCACCCGCCAGGTGCTGATCCACCACAAAGGTCCACTTCCCACGCACCTGGACCTTGGGGTCTGGGGAAGATTCAAGACCCGACCATACCTGTCAGGCCCAGTACAATGCTTCAACTGCCAGGGGTTCAATCATATTGCAGCCACCTGCCAGCGAGAGAAGTGTGGTGTGTGCAGCAAGGCACACGACTCGAAGGACTGCATTGCAATCCTCAAACAGCCAACTGGCAAATCCCTTCGGCCAGAGCCCAAGTGTGCCAACTGCTCAAAGAGGCACCATGCCTGGAACTGGAGCTGTCCTGTGATGGTGCAGCACTGGCAGCAGGTTCATCATCGGAATGACCAGACAGCCCCGACGTCACCCAGCCTTGGAACTGCCAAGCAACAGTCAACATGGGCTCCAATCATGGTTCCCCGGATACCGCAGGAGGGCAATACCAGCGAGTTCCCAGCACTGGGCTCACAGCGGAGGCATCAGGGGGCAGACACTGGTTTGCAGCAGTGAGGTCAACTGCGGGGTCAGATGGCAAGGTGGCCAAGAAGACAGAATCATTGGGAAAAACAGCCACAGGCCAGGCACACTGCCCAGCAGGTCCCAGCTGGGCACCAACATTCCTTGCTATACCACCAGCAGGCCTCTTCCCAAGGGCAGGCCCCTACTGTGAGCGGCCAGAGTCAGGCAGAGGTACCTCGCCAGGGGACTTGGAAGCCCATGGCCACTCATGCTGGGCCCAGGGTGCACCCAGCTTATGCTGCTGCAGTGTTGACAGCCACCCAGACATACCCTGTGACCCAGCCCCGACTCGACGGGTCGTCTAGCTCAATGCCTGCAGAGGTAATGGTCGAATCCTTTCCGGATAGACTGAAGAAAACCATCGGGGTCATCTCAGCGATCCTCTGTCGCCTGCTGCCGTCGGCAGAGGACAGGGGCGCCTGCAGGCAGCTCCTGTCATGGATGCTGGCGTGGTCCTACTGGACAGGAAAAACTCAATGGAACTTCAAGCCATCATCCAGGAGTCCTTCCAGTCTGTGATGGAGGAGGCCCCGGAGTCGTCAACAACGGACGACGAGTCCCAGGCAGAGATGGAAGCAGTGAGCCACCTCTGCGGCCCTTGAAGATCCTCCAGTGGAACATTTGTGGGCTGCAGCGGAAAATTCACTTAGTGATTGAAGCTGCAGTTCAGGATGAGGTTGATGTCTTCCTGTTTCAGGAGACACTCACTGATTTGTCACGTCAAATGCAGCCACGTATTCCGGGATTCTCTGCCTACCTTCAGCGCCTGGAAGGGACTGGCAGGGGCACGGCAATCTACGTCAGGACCACTATCCCTCATTCAATCTCCACTGTCCCCATCGACTGTGGGGAGGGCGTAGAGGTTCAGGCTGTCACCCTACACTTGGGGGATAGACCTCTCGTGGTTTACAATATTTACAGAAGCTCTCGGTACACCCTTGACATTTCAGAGGTGGCAGCACTCGCCCCACGGGAGGGTCTTGTTGTGGCTGGGGATGTCAATGCCCACCACCCAATACTTTCTTCTGTCTCTCCTACCAACGCAGCTGGGAGGCACCTTGCGGCTGTGCTGGAGGAGGTCCCTGAGATCGCCCTCCTCAATAATGGTGAGCCAACCCATCACTATGGTGGCCGCTTGGATGTCACACTCATCTCTAGGCGGTTGCTCTCGAGTGCGAGATGGGAGGTCCACCCCCGTCTCACCAGTGATCACTTTGCAGAGGTCACTACGCTGATGGTCCAGCGGTGGCTGCTCCCCACACCTATCCCCAGATGGAATCTTAAAAAGGCCGACTGGCAGTGCTTCCAGGAGGTCATTGAGCACTGGTGGGCAGAGTCTCCTCTTCCAGACGACCCAGATGAGGCGGCTCAAAGCTTGCAGGTGGCCTTCACATGTGCAGCTGAGGCAGCAATACCTAAGATTACAGGCGGAGGGTCATATAAACGTGACTGGTGGTTTTACAATGAGGACATCAGGGAACAGAACCACCGCATCAATGTTGTACGCAAGTTGCACAGGCGTAATCCCACGGTTGAGTCCATGCGTCTGCTCAGGAAAGTGGTGCGGCATGCACGCCATGTCTCGCACAGGGTCCGGCAGGCTAAATGGTTCGAGTGGTGTGCCTCCTTCAGCTACTCCTCCACCTTATCTGAGATTTGGACCAAGTTACGATTGGCCACTGGGCAGCGTCGCAGTGTGGCTCGGTTGCACCCAGACGCTGCAACGGAGGCAGAGCGTCTGGAGGACCTATTCACCTCCAGAGCGGCCATGGCTCAACTGCCTCAGGATCTCCAGGACCTCCAGGCCACCCTCCTTCCTAGAAGGGTGATGGTGATCCAAGCAGCATGCCAGGCTAAGGATGTCACGGATGAAGACTTCACTGACCAGGAGCTCCAGGCAGCCTTCACATCTCATCGAGACACTGCACCGGGGCATGATGGTATCACCTATGGCATGATCACTCGGTCTGGCCATTCTGGACATTCAACTGTCCTGGGGGTCATCAACCAGACTTGGAGAGCTGGCAAACTCCCTGTCGTATGGAAGGAGGCTGACATCATACCGATTCCTAAGCCTGGGGATCCTGGCAGTGTGAGACCCATCTCCCTCACCAGTTGCATCTCGAAGGTGTCTGAAAGGATGGTGTTGGAGCGCCTGAGGTGGAAGTTTGGCCCTCCTCATAAACACACCTATGGCTTCACCAGAGGAGTGGGCACTTTCGAAAGCCTTACCACTCTACTGACTGGCATTGGGTCGGACGCACAAGCCCACATTGTTGTCTTTCTTGACCTCGAGAAAGCTTTTGAGCTAGCCAGTGCACCTGCCATCCTATCACTCTTGGCCTGCAGGGGGATTAAAGGCAGGCTGCTTTCATGGCTTCGTTCCTATCTCCAGGACAGGCGGGCCCAGGTACGCTTCCAGGGGCATGCCTCTTCTCTCAAGACCCTGGACAATGGCACTCCACAGGGTGGGGTGCTTAGGCCCACCCTGTTCAATGTACTGATGCACCAGCAGGTGTGCCTGCCTTTCTCCAGAGGCACCATCCTCCTCAGCTATGCCGATGACCTGGCACTTGTCGTACCTAGGAAGCGCCGGCTTTTGCAGCGTGCCCAGGAGGATCTCGATCTGCTGGCTTCCACATGCCATCACTTGGGACTCAAGATATCTGCGGCGAAATCGAAAGCCATGATCCTTCGCACCAAGGTGCCCAGTCAGAGGCTGCGGGTCCTGGGCATCGAACTGGAGTGGGTTCACAGTTATAGGTACCTTGGCATCTACATTGACAGGCACCTCACCTTCCAGAAACATGTGCGCCACATTAAAGAGAGGGCTCTGCAGAGGGTCAGGGCATTGAGTGCCATGGCCAACCCTAGGGTTGGGGCCAGCCTCGAGGTCATGAGGCTGTTCTACATCCAGGCAATACGTTCCCTCATTGACTATGGGGCACTTGCTCTGGTTCACGCCAGACCCAAAAACATCAAATCCCTCTGTGTCATCCAGAACCCAGCTGTACGGGCCATGCTGGGGGCTCCTAGGTGGGCCAATGCAGTTTCTCTGAACCTTGAGGTGCAGCTACAGCCTCTTGAAGACAAGATCCAACTGGTAGCTGCCAGGAGGATTGCAAAGTATCTCCGACTCCCAGGGGCTGACAAACTGATGAGAGATTTACAGGTCCGCCAGGGACAGGTCATTCCACTGCATCCCGGCCTCCGATGGATTTGGTCGGTAGCAGATGCCACACAGAAGCTCTTGCCCATGACATTGCTCCAGGCGGGAGGCTGCGACAGACTGGCAGCGAACTACATGGTGCCACCCCCTTGGGCACCAGAGCTGTTTGCGGTGCGCTGGACAACCCTACCAGACAGCAAGAGGCATTGCACCCAGGACATTCTGCACCACCTTGCCTCGGCTAGCATTGTGGGTGCGGAAGGCCCAGGGTGTGTGCCATATTACACTGATGGCTCCAGAGACCCAGTGGCAGGCCGCACAGCTGCTGGGATGTTCCACAGCAATCTGACAGCAGGTTGGCGCCTCCCAGACCATTGCACCATCCTCCAGGCCGAACTTTTTGCCATCCAACAAGCTCTGCGGCATGCTCTTGCAGACCATCAGCATCCCCCCATCATCCACGTTGATTCCAAGGCAGCGATCCAAGCGCTTATGCACAGAGAGCCAAAGGACAACATACACTTAATCACATCCATCCGGGGTAACCTGCAGACTCTCATGGCCCAGGGTCGCAGGGCTACCATCAACTGAATCCCGAGCCATGTGGGTATCCCTGGCAATGATGCTGCAGATGAGGCTGCTAGGACTGCAACCCTCGAGGTACAGCCACGTGCTGCAATCTCCATCAGCCTCAGCCAGATTGCACTGTGGGCTGCTGGTGCGGCCAGGCACCCATTCCCTGACCCTGGGGATTCACGGAGCCTCTGTTGGTATGTCAGGGCGACCCACAGGGTGCCCCCTCCAAGTATTCGGACACAGTCCAGGGAACTGAGGGTGCATATCCACCGCCTACGCTTAGGGTATCCCACCACTGCGCGGATTGTTGAACGGGCACGAGAGGAGCTCTGTGCCCATTGTGACCGAATGGTTCCGCAGCCCTTGGTGCACTACCTGTTAGACTGCCCGGCTACGATGCCCCTTCGCCGTAGACACTTCCCAATGACCCCAGTAGGGCAGACCCGAGAGGATGAGGCAGCACATCTTGTGTACTTAGCTGTCAGGGACTTGGAAACCTTACTTCCAGTCCTTACACGTCATTCGCCCCCCCCTCCCCCCCCGCTGAAGTTGCTGCGAGGGCCTGCTTTGGGCCTCCATTGCACTGCACACCAGCCACTGTTAGTGCACACTAACGTTTGGTACGTCATCTGGCCATATCAATTATTATCAAAGATTAGCCGGTATTCTCCCGGCCCGGGCCTTTTCCAAGTGGTGGCCCGGCTTTGGTTCCCTCTTTAGGGAGTGTCTGAGACCTAAGTCTCCCATGGGAGGAGGCACAAGTACCTCCTCATCTTTGGGACCAACTGTCCCCAGGCCTAGCCACAAGCTAGGCCTCTCTGGTCTGCCATCCCTGCCCCAAGGGGACTAATGGGAATGACAGTCTTATGAGCTAAAGGCTCGGGCTCAGGCACCTACCCTACCCTAGAAGGGTTAGGCATGATGTCGATCATCTGGCCATATTATTATTATTTATTATTAAATATTAGCCGGTATTCTCCCGGCCCGGGCCTTTTCCAAGTGGTGGCCCGGCCTTGGCTCCCTCTTTAGGGAGTGTCTGAGACCTAAGTCTCCCATGGGAGGAGGCACAAGTACCTCCTCATCTTTGGGACCAACTGTCCCCAGGCCTAGCCACAAGCTAGGCCTCTCTGGTCTGACATCCCCGCCCCAAGGGGGCAAATGGGAATGACAGTCTTATGAGCGAAAGGCTCGGGCTCAGGCACCTACCCTACCCTAGAAGGGTTAGGCATGGTGTCGATCATCTGGCCATAGGGCCGGTGAGGTACCCCCCCCCTTCCTGCTGAAGACCTGCTACACAGGTGCAAGTAACGATAAATGTCACTTCCCTACCCGGGGAGCCAATGCCGGGTCACCAAAATGGAAGAGACCCGGGCCAGCGAATCAAATAGAATAGAATAGAATATAGATATGTAGATATAAATCCATATGTATTCCTGTTAGCCTTTTGGGGCCTAGTTCCTGGGCCTTTTGTGTATCCATATTCTCTCGCGCTACCGTCCACAGGATGGATATGGCGTGCACAATAAACTAGCCACTTCGGTGGGAAGATCTAAATCTAAATCCGGGTTACTGTAGATTTTTTTTTTTTTTTTTTTTTTTTGCCTACAGCCGCTGCATGGCTATTTTATTATACTTTATACCTCTTTGTATTGTGCAATGTTTTAAATAAAATATAAAAAAATAATTATACAAGAAGAGTGTCTCCAGATGTGAGTCTCACTCACATAATAACTTATTAAGTTACTGTAAACCAATGTACAAGAATTACAGTCTTTCTGCCCAAATTTAAATATTCATAAGTAACCCACAGCAACAAAGAATATTAAAACATTTGTACTTTACAAACTTTTAATAAAATATTAATTTTTATAATAAGATTAATTTTTCTTATAATAAATAAAAA